>NW_027459825.1:0-70752 GCF_025594145.1 Primulina tabacum | reverse complement strand
TACATTTTGGAATTTATGATTTGCCTATATTATTCAGGATCGTAAATCAGAAGTTGAGTCTTGCGTGCTCACTAAGAAAGTACGATTTTCCCGTTTTCATCAAATGCTGATGAAAATGTAAAATAGTGGAGAAAATTCATAAAAAAAGTTCATATTTTATGTCTTATAAAATATTTTAAAATAATGAGTAATGTTTATTTGTTTATTTTCAATATATTTAGGATATCTTCACAAAGTCCTTTATTGTTATTTCGATAAAAAAAACTAACAGACCTAACTACCACGATTGGCTAAGGAATCTAAAAAGCATTCTGAATTATGAGAAAATAACATATGTACTCAATAAAGCTCTTCGAAAAGCTGTAGCTACCAATGCCCCTTCTGAGCACTTGGCTAGGCTTGATAAATGGCGGGACCATGATTTGCAAGCCAAAAGTTACATGATGCTTCTATGTCAAATGAATTGTAGAGGCGGTTCGATGATGCTACAAATTCTGCGAGGATTTACTTGCACCTACAAGAGTTGTATGGTTCACAAACTCGTCCCTTGAGGTACAGTGTTGTCAAAGAGCTCATGATTACATGCTAGTGCTTTGGGACCTCTGTCCATGAGCATGGCATGAGGATAATTGAGCTTATAAAAAAGTTAGTAGGAATGGACATTGTCATCCCAAACAAGTGGTTCGCCGACATACTACTATTATTGTAAGGTCCAGGATATTTAAATTTTACGTAACCTAAATACATGCAATCTAAGGTTTCTAGATGCATTTCGCGCTCGATCGAGGAACGGAGACCGGGGATTATTAAGGAAAATTATTATGAGGTGTTTTAAGGTGTTTTTCGAAACTGGGCCTTGATGGGTATTTTTATTCACCGGGTCGTAATTTTTTATCGGTACGCAAACTTTTAACGATTCAGATGATTTTTGAGAGCTCGAGCGATATTTTCCAAAAACGTACCTAAACAAATATTTTCTGAGAGCGTTATTGGGCTTGCTGGGTTTGTTTGTATTGCTTAATGGGCTTTAAACCTTTTATTTTTTTCTAGGCCCATTAGTGCACTTTAATTAACCTAAACTACACTTAAAACAACCTAACACCTAATTAGCCATGAAGGATCGTTTGCTCAGCATATTGGGATTCTATAAACAAATATTCTCCAATGAGCTGTAATAGCTCGTGTTCTAAGATTATTAACACCGATGAACTAAATCGAGTTTGGTTTTAAAACCAAGCGGAGAAACTCGAATTAATCCTTCGTGAAGAGTACTGATATATTTAGAAAACATTTTAACTTTTGTAAACTGAACTAACTGAAATAAGACAGATTATTTTTTGCATTCTTTCAGTTCAATTATGGTGAACCTGAACTGGCGAATACTCCAACTGATCAAAACAGTTTGAAAACAATAGTAATCAGTTAACTACACAAGATATGTTTATGGATGTTCGGAGACTTCAACTGATCCTACGTCACCCCTTCTATCTCCACGGATAGGATCCACTAAAAGACTTTGATTTATACAACTACTTGTACAAACCCACTCAGCTAGGACTTACACTACTGCCTAAACTGAACTCCTAGCTAAGACTGAAGGCAGCACCTTCCAGCCAACACTTATTTAACGTCTATGTGTCAAAGACTACATATACAAGTTTAAGTCTTTGTGCAAGACTGTTTTTGAATGTTTTGAAATTGTTTCTGTGTGTGAGAACTGAACAAGGATTGTGTGTGTGAGAACTGAACAAGGATGTTCTCACACACTGAGGGAAATACGCTTCTAATCTAAGCTGATATATATGTGAAGAGTTCCCTCGACTGGGCTGAATGCTTCTCTCTTTAAGCTGATATGACTTTGAAGCGTTCCCTTTCTTTTCTCTCTTGTGTTGTGTGTATATGTTTTGACTCTTCACTGATCTTCTCTTTAAATAGGCGGGGAAAACTGATCGTACAGTGAGACTCATTGGTTGTATCCGTTGCATCTTGAATTTGTTTCTTGGACTTTGGGTCTCGACTTTTCGACTGCCCTTCTGAAATGTTTTGTCTTTAATGCACTCATGCAACGTACATTATTGTCCTTTGGCTGTATAATGGCTTTGTACCTTCACGTATAGCTGGATTCCACTTGAGAGAGTTTGTCTTCATCCATAACTGAAAGATTCTAACTGATGCTTCGAACTGGTCAGTTGAACTGATTTTGCAGTTGGGCTGGTGAAATCAGTTGACTCGTCAGTTGAACTGATTTCACACTTGTTCAGTTGGACTGATCAGTTGGTTTTTTTCATCAGTTGAACACTCCTATGGCTGGCCAGGCTTCTGAGGTTTTTCTGCTGAATTACCTATCAACTGGACAATCAGCTGGACTGCTCATTTGAAGTAATCAGTTAGACTGATTCATTTTGTGCGATCAATTGGGTCTTTAGTTTTGCGATGTAAACATCTCGTAAGTGATCCTATATGCTGCACAATAAGGTAGATAATTAGTAACATAATTAACAGGTTTTGTTATCACCAAAATCAAGATTGCGAACTCGACAAGTTCCAACAATCTCCCCCTTTTGGATGATTACAAAACCTGAGCAGTTAAGCGCAATATATTCAATTCAAGGATTAGCAAGTTCAAATATTATTAAAGGCTCCCCCTTAATAACTAAATTTAATGAAATTAAAATAACAAAAACTCCATCTCCAAAACTGAGTTAAAACCTTTTAAATAGATTGACAGAATTAAGAAACTACTTTTCAGTTGATGAAAATGAAAGAGTTTTTCGTAACAACTGAGTTTTAAACTGATGATAATATTTTTTTAAAAACCCATATCTGAAATATATTTATATAGTCATTAATTCAGAGATATAATCATTCAAGCAATGTAGACAAGAGATTTGGAAATATCCATTCAGTTACAGTAAAACACAGCTGAACAAATACGATATTTATTGTCGCGTGATTTCTTAATTGCTTGCAAGTGCACAACGTCAAGTTGTAATAAAATGTATTATTGTTGAGTACAAGTGTCGATCCCACGAGGAGTACGTATTTAAATGTATATTAATGCTTGCAATTAAAATAGTCTCAATTTTATTTAGAAAAATCAATCGACAGATTTGTTTGCACCAATAACTAATTGAAAATAGATTTAATTATATTATAACACCAAACTTTTTATAACAAATAACTATGAAATAAAAGATCTAGAGGTCCGACTTCACGCAACTATCCACCATGTATTATTTTGTGTAGCTATATTATAAATGTCCTTATTATACATTAGCCAAGAATTCTAAATTATCTACTCCCTCTCCCGAGTGCTAAGTAGATACTAATTATCTAACAAAGGATTGTAACTGTCCCCGTCAACAATCTATAATTAAATAACACAATAAGCAATAACTTCTTTAATGGCTTCAATAGCAATATATGTCCTCTCGAACTATATAAATACCATCGATGTATTTTTCCCTTTCTTGTTTATAATTCCCTTTTCCAAGTGATAAATTATAAACATAAGAATCATTCAAGATATGGCCAATAAAATGAAAGCATTAAGATTGAAAAAATACAAATGAACAATAAGGAAAACTTATATAGCATAATTCATAAATCCCAACACATGGTGTCTAGTTTTTTTCCATCATTCCTCTAGAAATAAGAATTAGTTCATAATAAACATAACACAACAACACATGAATCTTAAACAAGACATATCAAATAAAAATAAAGAAAGAAGAACTTAGAACAAGAGATTTGGAGTGCAATGAAATTTCTGTCCAGAAATGTGCAATAGATTTCCAAGGATGATGAACTTGAGCTTCAATCCTTTCTTTGTAGCCTCCTCTCCTTTTCTTTGCTCCCCAATACCTTAGATGGTGAATAATAGAAGCCTTTTATAGTCCAGACAAGCTTCCCCACGCAGCACACCATTTTCCTCTACTTTTATTCGAAGTCCACAAAGTTACAGGTTTTTCGGACTCTGTTTTGCGAAGGACCGCGGGTGCGGTGAAAGAAGGACCGCGGGTGCAGTGTTGTTTCGGAGAAACTTTTAGTCTCGAAATTCAGTGACCGCGGGTGCGGTCCATATGATACCGTGGGTGCGGTCATACTTCGGCCATTTTATCTTTTGCACTACTCCAATTCAACAATTTGCTACTCCAAATTCTATTCTAAGCTTCCAAACTACAACAACAAAAACAACAACAAATCACATAAAACCTGCTCAAGAATAACAAAATTTCAAGTTAAAAACAAGTAATAAAAGTACAATAAATTGCACTTATCAAATTCCCCCAAACTTAAGATTTTGCTAGTCCCGATCAAAACAAAACAACACAAACAAACAAGTCATGAAATATTTTAAAGAACTTGGCCTCAAGATATTTTAACTAACTCTTCATGCATTCACAATTCAAATCAATCCAACCACTTGTTCATCCGGATAAAATCATGCAATCGGTTAATTTTCTTAACTTCTAATCTCTTCAACGCATGTTTCAAAACATTTTCAATCAATTTCAATTTTTACAAACACAAATCAAGAGGTCTTTTCCGGTAAAAATTTGGTTCAAAGCAATATTCATTCAAGAAAGGGATACCCAATAAATATTTGATGCCATGAGGTGTGTGTAAAATTGATCAAGATTCTTACTCAATGAAAGTGTTTATCGATTGTCCATAAGCTAGATCCTCCCAATCACTCTCCACTAGTATATTGGACAACTATGACTAGGTTAATAGGATTTTCAATGGTTATAATGTTAGGCCTTGGCTCATGGCTACAAATAAAGATTAGGAGTTCAAATAAGGGAGTAAGTTGAATTTTATTTCTTTTGCAAACTCCACTTTTTCTTTTATCTCCAATTTTTTATTTATTTCATCTCTTTTTCTCCCCCTTTTTTTCTCCAACTTCATCAATGTAACATCATTCATTTTTCTTTTCTTTTGTAGGAGAATTTTCATTTCTTTGATCCTTTGAATTCTTACTCCCTTGAGAAGGTAGGAAATTAATGTTTAAGATATTCAACGTGGTAGTAAATGTGGGATATTTGAAAGAACATCGAATGAGGGTCTTTTACACATATTAACGTGTGCCATTCGAATTCATTTAAGTTCAAAGAGGTGACAAATGATAAATTCTTTTTATTTGGTAGCTTGAAAGGCTCAATCGATCCAAAAAATCACCTAAATCATAATTTGTCCATATTTCGCCTTGAGTGATGTTTGGATAGTTCTAGACAAAATCTCAATTCACCAACACAAAGTAGAATCTAATCATCGTGAAAATGGTGTCTCAATGCATCTCAAAAGAAAAGTGCTTGGCTTCCAAGAAATTTCAAGAACACAATTCTTTTTTTTCATATAGGCTCAAGAGGGCTTCAAATGAATATTTATGAACAATATAAATAGGCCCAAATAAAATCAAAGATTGCCTCAAACATATATGTGTTTGCAAAAATTTATTTCGATGTCAAATGAAAATCAAAGAGTTGTATAGAAATTATAAGTCTCAAACTTACCAAATCTCATGATTGTTCTTTAAATTTTTCAAATTGATCGATTAACATGAATGTAATACATGACTTTTCTTCTTAATGCAACATTTTTCTTTTCTCATCATTGACCATTTTAAATAAAAATTTTCATGACTATAAACACACAAGCAAACAACTACAAAAATAAATAAACACAAAATAAATAAATAAACACACAAAAGAAAATAAACACACAAGCAAACATAAAATAAATCAAATCTCCCCCAAACTAAAACATGTGCATCGTCCTCGATATAAATAAGCATGAAAATTAGGAGAATACACATACTTCGGGCGACGACCGTCAGTGGTCATCGCCATCCTCATCATCTTGTGGTGGTTGGAACTCCGGCGGGTGGTATATGGGTGGCCACTGTGGAGGAGGTGGGAATGGATTGCCAGAGGTTGAAGCCGATGGAAATTGCTGAGCCAAGACAGATGTAAAATCCATCATATATCCCATAAATGTGTCGGTCCTAAACCAAAATGCATCCATTTCTTGGCGGTGTTGTTGCATATCTTCTTCCAACTGGGTCAACCTATCGCTCCTATTTCGTTGTTGCGGTTGTGGTTGTGGTTCTTGAGCTTGAGCCTAAGCACGTCTCTCTGCAGCTCTTCTGTTAAATTCCCTTTCTGCTCGACGTGCCGCAGTATGTTCACCTCTAACTACCCTATGTGGTTGAACTACCACAATGGGATTTTTAGGCTTCAACAATTCTTCATTTACTGCCCAAGTCACTCCCGCATTTTGGCATAAAGCAGTGATAAGAGAAGGGTGGAGGAGTTCACTAGGAGAGTTACTTCTTGCATATTCAAGCATCGAACTCTGAAGTAATTGACCTAAATCAATTGTCTTTCCCGTCATAATGCAAAAAGTAAGAATTGCCCTCTCTTTGATGACTGTGATGTTATGCTCAGTAGGCTTAATCCTAGCAGAAATAAATGAATACCAATCTTTGGCAACTCTTTTGAGATCAAACTTAGCTAGGCTAACATGCACATCATCCCTCATTCTCCATTCCGCTCCTTCTATGCAAATTGTTTGAAGAATATTATTATAATTTACATGCTCAGCCCGGTATTCTTCATATTCATCGTGCATTACATGAGGGATACCATATAACGTATTGATCGTATATGCATCAAAGGCTACCATTTTTCCTCGCACCAACACCTTTAACTGATCATGCCTAACCTTGAGGTTAGCATAAAATTCTCTCACCAACGAAATGAAAGCATCTTGTGGCTGCCTGCCAAACTCATCCCAGTGCCGAGCAGTAAGCATTAGTCCAATTTCAGTTCGAGGGAAACTAAGATCAAATCCCCTTTCTTTTATAATGCTCTTGCTCAAAATCTTTCCATAGTTCTCCTCCGCTTGTTCGTCCCAAAACCTGTTTGCATCGTAATTCACAGATGATGATGCACCCTTAGATTATTTTTTTCTTGGAGGCATTTTATCGAACACCTTTCAATCACCAACTTCTCCTCAATCCAATTCACAAAATTTAATGATTCTTGCACACCCCCAAACTTAATACTCACAAAATCCACACCTCAACAATATACACAACAATCAATCAACAATATCCACAATACCAAGAATGTACTTCACTAAACGTAATTTCCTTCCATAGCAAATAACACCTTCAATTTCGAAATTTCAACAAATATGCAATGGATTTGCTCACCTTGATTGTGTTGAAATGTTTCTTGAAGAATAAAATCAAAGCTCCATCCAATTCTTGAAGAAATTTTCGAGCCCCTTTGAAACCCTAGGTTTGATGTTGATTTTTGTGGAAAGAAAAGTGATATTTGATGGAATGAATGAAGATATTTAGGTTGGAGTGGTAAATTTGTTGAAGAAATAACAAAAAATTGAGTGTGAAAAGTTTGTTCTTGAGAAAGGATTTCGAAGGAAGGAGAGAAATTTGAGAGAGGTGTTCTTCGATTATGAAAATTTATGCCCCATTTTGTTTGTAAAACTATCGACCGCGGGTGCGGTGTGCAAGAGACCGCGGGTGCGGTGTTCCTTCGGGAATTCTTATAATTTTTATCTTCGATGACCGCGGGTGCGGTGTACAAGAGACCGCGGGTGTGGTGTGCTCTCGAATTAATTTTGATATTCAGTATTCAATGACCGCGGGTGCGGTGTACAGGAGACCGCTGGTGCGGTGTGCTCTCGGCAAATGTAGCATAATTTGATATGAATCAACCGCGGCCGCGGTGCAAGAACAACCGCGGGTGCGGTGTGCTCTCGGCAAATGTAGCATAATTTGATATGAATCAACCGCGGCCGCGGTGCAAGAACAACCGCGGGTGCGGTATGCTTTCGGGACATGTTGCGTGGGTGCGCTCCAAAATATACCGCGGGTGCGGTGCTTTCTCGGCAATTTCTTGAAAATTTTTCTTCCTTAACCGCGGGTGCGGTTTTATATGTACCGCAGGTACGGTATTCCTTCGGGAAAAAATTTTTTCTTCTTCATTTTTTTGAGTCTTGAGAATAAAACAA
Source organism: Primulina tabacum (assembly GCF_025594145.1). NCBI lineage: Eukaryota > Viridiplantae > Streptophyta > Magnoliopsida > Lamiales > Gesneriaceae > Primulina > Primulina tabacum. The sequence continues at coordinate 62,712 of NW_027459825.1, read as the reverse complement.
GTGGAATTCATTAGTTTTGGGAAGATATAAGCACACACTATATTAAAAAAATATAAACAACCTATAATAAGAATACTAAAATAAAAGCAAAACCGAAAACAAATTGCAAAAGAGAAACAAAAATTTGGGTTGCCTCCCAATAAGCGCTTGGTTTAACGTCTTCAGCCCGACTACCATAAGTTTACATCAAGTCGATCCGCCCAAAGGAATGTTGTCAAGTTGCCTTACTTCAGTTCCATAATATGGCTTAACTCGCTGCCCGTTCACCTTGAAGGTCCTCCCATCACTGCATTTTAGCTCAATCGCCCCATGAGGGTACACTGTCTCCACCAAAAATGGACCTGACCAACGTGATTTCAACTTACCAGGAAACAACTTCAGACGGGAGTTGAACAAGAGTACTTGTTGTCCTGGTTTGAGCTCCCTTCGTACAATGAGTTTATCGTGCCACTTCTTGGTCTGCTCTTTGTAAATCTTGGCATTTTCATATGCATCATTGCGGAACTCCTCCATTTCATTTAACTGTAGTTTTCTGCTATCGCCAGATTCTTTCAAATCAAAGTTCAACTTCTTAACTGCCCAAAATGCTCGATGCTCCAATTCTAGTGGCAAATGACAGGCTTTACCAAAAACCAGCCTATAGGGAGACATCCCAATAGGCGTCTTGAATGCGGTCCTATAAGCCCACAGTGCATCATCCAATTTTATAGCCCAATCCTTCCGGTTTGTATTGACAGTCTTTTCTAATATTTGTTTGATTTCCCGGTTGGATATTTCAGCTTGTCCATTCGATTGAGGATGATATGCTAGTGTCACTTTGTGCTTCACACTGTATTTAGCCAAAAGTGAGTTGAAAATTTTATTGCAAAAATGCGTACCTTCATCACTTATGATGGACCTCGGTGTTCCAAATCTGGTGAAGATGTTATTGTGCACAAACTTAACTACAACACGAGCATCATTAGTACTGGTGGCGATTGCTTCCACCCATTTCGAAACATAATATACAGCTAATAATATATAAGATTGACCAAAAGAAGGTGGAAAGGGTCCCATGAAATCTATGCCCCAAACATCAAAAAGTTCCACTTCCAAAATATTTGTCAGTGGCAATTCGTGACGCCTAGAGATGTTTCCTAATCTTTGGCACCTATCACATGATTTCACTAAGGTATAGCTATCCTTAAACAAAGTAGGCCAGAAAAAACCTTATTGCAATACCTTAGCTGCAGTTCGTGTCGCTCCAAAATGTCCACCATATGCAGATGAATGACATAGCTCAAGAATTTGGTGTGCTTCGACACCGTCAACACATCTCCTAATCACTTGGTCAGCACATCTCTTATATACACAAGGATCATCCCAGAAGAAAAATTTGATATCATGAAAGAACTTCTTTTTCTGATGGTAGTTCAGATCTGGAGGAAGAATACCACAAGACAAAAAATTCGCAATGTCAGCAAACCAAGGGAGTATTGAACTTACCTCAAAAAGTTGTTCATCCGGAAATGTTTCCTGTATTGCTCCTTCTTTTTTCCTATCCTCTAGCTCAAGTCTTGACAAGTGGTCAGCCACTTGATTCTCACTTCCCTTCTTATCTTTGACCTCGAAGTCAAATTCTTGTAATAGCAGTATCCACCTTATCAAGCGTGGTTTCGCATCCTTATTGGCAAATAGGTAGCGAATGGCTGCATGGTCAGTAAAAACAATTACCTTTGTGCCGATCAGATATGGCCTGAATTTGTCGAATGCAAATACTACAGCAAGCATCTCCTTTTCAGTCGTGGTGTAATTTTGCTGTGCAGCATCCATAGTACGGCTTGCATAATAGATTGCCCTAAACATCCTTTCTCTTCTTTGGCCCAATACTGCACCAACGGCAAAATCACTTGCGTCACACATCAGCTCAAAGGGCTCCTTCCAGTCCGGCACTATCATGATTGGTGCTGTCACCAATGCCCTCTTGATTTTCTCAAAAGCCTGCAAACAATCATCATCAAATATGAATGTGGAATCTTTTTCAAGCAAATTACATAAGGATTTAGTGATCTTAGAAAAATCTTTAATGAATCTCCGATAAAACCCCGCATGTCCTAGAGAGCTCCTTATTCCTTTGATGTTCTTTGGTGGAGGAAGTTTTTCAATTGCAACCACCTTGGCTCTATCCACCTCTAATCCCTTAGATGATACTTTATGTCCCAGGACAATGCCCTCTTGGACCATAAAGTGACATTTTTCCCAATTAAGAACTAGGTTCTTTTCTTGGCATCTCTGCAACACAAGGGATAAGTTATGTAAACAATGATCAAATGAAGAGCCAAATACCGAGAAGTCATCCATGAAGACTTCCATGATTTCCTCCACCATGTCTGCAAATATAGCCATCATACACCTCTGAAAAGTTGCCGGTGCATTGCATAGCCCAAAAGGCATTCTCCTAAAAGCGAACGTGCCATAGGGACACGTAAAAGTAGTCTTCTCCTGATCCTCTGGTGCTATAGTTATCTGGTTATAACCTGAATAACCGTCTAAGAATCAATAATGACAATAACCAGCAAGTCTATCTAGCATTTGATCAATAAAAGGCAATGGAAAATGATCTTTTCGGGTGGCATTGTTCAATTTTCTATAATCCATACAAACTCGCCAACCAGTTACAGTACGAGTAGATATTAATTCATCATGTTCATTTTTAACCACAGTTATTCCACCATTTTTCGGTACAACTTGTACAGGAGACACCCAATTACTATCAGAAATAGCATATATCACACCACCATTCAACAATTTAAGCACCTCATTTTTCACAACTTCTTTCATTGCCGGATTTAATCTCCTCTGATGATCCACATAAGGAGTATACGACTCCTCCATTAAAATTTTATGCATGCATATAGTGGGGCTAATTCCCCTAATATCAGAAATCGACCATCCCAATGCAGTTTTATATTCCCTCAATACTCTCAATAATTTATCTTTTTCATTAATAGTAAGGGAGGAAGATATGATTACCGGATATGTCAACTTCTCTCCTAAGAATGCATAACATAGGTGGCTTGGCAATTCCTTCAGATCAGAAGAGGGTGATATTACCTCTATTTTCTCTTTGACGTTCAACTCCTCAATCAACACATCCGTTTTCTTTTCTTTATGCAATACTTCAAGAGCCACCGGTTGCTCTTTCACTTCCCAGTCGTCTTCACTAACAGCTTCAGCAGCTACAACCAAGCAACTCTCCAAAGGGTCCCTAGTTCCTGCACAGTCAAAGGATACACATGAGTCTATAACATCAATGCTTTTACAAGTACTTACCTCATTTGATCCCCTCATGACATGATAAATATTAAAAATGACTTCTTCTCCACCAACTCTCAAGGTGAGTTTACCCTTATGCACATCTATCAATGCCCTTCCAGTTGCAAGGAACGGTCTCCCAAAGATTAATGGAGCATCATTATCCTCTTCCATATCTAGAATCACAAAGTCTGCAGGAAAAATAAACTTATCCACTTTTACCAATACATCCTCGACGATCCCTCTTGGATATGTAAGACTTCTGTCTGCAAGCTGTAGGGTGATAGTGGTTGGTTTAACTTCTCCAAGCTCCAATTTCCTGAAAATAGAAAATGACATCAAATTAATACTTGCTCCTAAATCACATAAAGCTTTACTACAATGAGAACCACCAATAAAGCAAGGAATAGTAAAACTCCCTGGATCTTTCAATTTTTGTGGTAATTTCTTTTGTAGGATGGCACTGCACTCCTCAGTAAGCTTCACTGTCTCAAACTCTTGCAGCTTCCTCTTTCTAGACATCACATCTTTAATGAACTTGGCATAGTTGGGCATTTGCTCCAATGCATCAGCAAATGGTATATTGATGTGTATCTTCTTAAAAATCTCAAGGAATTTTGCAAATTGATCATCTAAACTCTTCTTTTTGAACCTCTGAGGGTATGGAATGGCAGGCTTAAATGCAGGAGGTTGTACAACTTTTGTCTTAGAGTCCTCAACCTTATTCTCTGTTATAACCTCAAACTCAACATCTTCCACTGACTTCTCATTTTCCACCATCTCCTTGGGACTTTGAACCTCCAATTCTTTTCCGCTCCTCAAAGTGACTGCCTTGCACTGCTCTTTTGGATTAACTTCCGTATTACTAGGAAATTGACCCCTGTTCTGATCTCTCAAAGCATTAGCCAACTGTCCAATTTGTGTCTCCAAAGATTTCATCGTAGCACCCATGTTTCCTATGTGAGTCTCCATGATATCAAGCCGAGACTCAGTTCTAGCCATCCTCTTTCCAGATTCAGCCACAAATGTACCTACCAAATCCTCAAACGAAGGCTTTCCCTCCCCCTTTTGATGTATTGAACCCCGGAGGAGGATTCAACACATTCTTATTGTTTGCATAAGAAAAATTTTCATGATTTCTCAAACCTGGATGATAAGTATTAGGAGGAGGGTTACCTCGATATCCTCCAAATCCACCAAAGTTTCCGTTGTTGATATATTGGGCTTCTTCAAGAGAATGAGTTTCTTCAGCAACCACGGAAGGACCTTCAGTGTCAGGTATGCTCACTTTATTCATGGCTGCTAGTTGTGTGGTCAATGCAGAAACTTGGGCGGTTAGTGAAGTGATAGGATCCACGGCATAAATACCAGCTGTCTTCTTTACTTCTGACCTTTCAGATGACCACTGATAACTGTTAATGGTCATCTGTTCAAGCAAATCATATGCTTGATCAGGTGATTTGGCAAATATCGTTCCACCAGCTGCTGCATCCACAGTGCCTCTTGTTTGTCCATTCAAACCATTATAAAACAATTCAATCTGTACCCAATCTTCAAAACCATGGTTTGGACACCTCCTCAACAACTTCTTATACCGTTCCCATGCCTCATATAATTGCTCAAAGTCAGTCTGCCTAAAAGTACTTATCTCTATCTTCAACTGTGCAGACTTCGCAGGTGGAAAATATTTAGCAAGGAACTTGGTTGCTAACTCCTGCCATGTAGTGATACTCCCCAAAGGAAGCGATTGGAGCCATCCTCTTGCTTGGTCCCTAAGAGAAAAAGGAAACAAGCGCAATCGAATTATATCATCAGAAACACCATTTATTTTTACCGTGTCAGTAATTTCAAGGAATGTTCTGAGATGTAAATGAGGATCTGCAGTAGCGGCTCCCCCAAACTGATTCTGTTGAACCATGTTTATCAATGCTGGCTTAAGCTCAAAGTTGTTTGCATTAATAGTCCCTCGTGCTATGCCCGAGTAATGAGCATTTAGTACCGGCCTAAAATGATCTCTGATGGGTATTGCAGGGGGTGGATTTTCATTAACTCTGTTTTCAGCCATTGCTCGAATCTCTTCTCTTCTTGCCTTTCTTAATCTTCTTACGGTTCTTTCGATCTCAGGATAAAAGATAAGCAAGTCAAGATTTTGCGATCTTCGCATGCACTGTCAAACAAAGATAAGAAACAAATCAATGTTTAATGTATTACAATAAAAACAGCTCTAAATTAAAATAAAGACTAATTGGTAACAATACTAATATAAATTTAAAATAGATAGTCCCCGGCAACGGCGCCAATAACTTGTCGCGTGATTTCTTAATTGCTTGCAAGTGCACAACGTCAAGTTGTAATAAAATATATTGTTGAGTACAAGTGTCGATCCCACGAGGAGTACGTATTTAAATGTATATTAATGCTTGCAATTAAAATAGTCTCAATTTTATTTAGAAAAATCAATTGACAGATTTGTTTGCACCAATAACTAAATTGAAAATAGATTTAATTATATCATAACACCAAACTTTTTATAACAAATAACTATGAAATAAAAGATCTAGAGGTCCAATTTCACGCAACTATCCACCATGTGTAATTTTGTGTAGCTATATTATAAATGTCCTTATTATACATTAGCCAAGAATTCTAAATTATCTACTCCCTCTCCCGAGTGCTAAGTAGATACTAATTATCTAACAGAGGATTGTAACGTCCCCGTCAACAATCTATAATTAAATAACACAATAAGCAATAACTTCTTTTAATGGCTTCAATAGCAATATATGTCTTCTCGAACTATATAAATACCATCGATGTATTTTTCCCTTTCTTGTTTATAAATTCCCTTTTCCAAGTGATAAATTATAAACATAAGAATCATTCAAGATATGGCCAATAAAATGAAAGCATTAAGATTGAAAAAATACAAATGAACAATAAGGAAAACTTATATAGCATAATTCATAAATCCCAACACATGGTGTCTAGTTTTGTTCCATCATTCCTCTAGAAATAAGAATTAGTTCATAATAAACATAACACAACAACACATGAATCTTAAACAAGACATATCAAATAAAAATAAAGAAAGAAGAACTTAGAACAAGAGATTTGGAGTGCAATGAAATTTCTGTCCAGAAATGTGCAATAGATTTCCAAGGATGATGAACTTGAGCTTCAATCCTTTCTTTGTAGCCTCCTCTCCTTTCATTTGCTCCCCAATACCCTAGATGGTGAATAATAGAAGCCTTTTATAGTCCAGACAAGCTTCCCCACGCAGCACACCATTTTCCTCTACTTTTATTTGAAGTCCACAAAGTTACAGGTTTTTCGGACTCTGTTTTGCGAAGGACCGCGGGTGCGGTGAAAGAAGGACCGCGGGTGCGGTGTTGTTTCGGAGAAACTTTCAATCTCGAAATTCAGTGACCGCGGGTGCGGTCCATATGATACCGCGGGTGCGGCCATACTTCGGCCATTTTATCTTTTGCACTACTCCAATTCAACAATTTGCTACTCCAAATTCTATTCTAAGCTTCCAAACTACAACAACAAAAACAACAACAAATCACATAAAACCTGCTCAAGAATAATAAAATTTCAAGTTAAAAACAAGTAATAAAAGTACAATAAATTGCACTTATCATTTATTTAAAGATATTTCCTTGTATTTACATCTGAGTACATATATCAGTTGAACAAGAAATATTACTACAATGGTAGCATATTTTAAACAAGATCAGATATCAGTTGGTTTGTGTGACAGAACTAGATATACCATCAACTGGTTTCTTGACTGCTTGAACTGCTGCACCGGTTGTGAGTTTATCTTGCTAGAGAAACGAGTTAAACTGCTTGAACTTGACTTCTTAGCAGACTAACTGGTCGAGCAGACTCTGACTAAGCTCAACTGGAATGCTGCTGGTGATTTTAATCATCTAACGTCCCAGCATGGATGAGTTTCATTTGAAGAACGGCTGACCTGGTAGGCTTGCAACTGAAGACTTGTTCAAGGAGCAATTTAGCTGTGCATCTTTGCAGATGATTCTCAGTCCCCTGCAGGCTAATTAAAAACCCCTAGTAAAGAGTCTAAAGAAGTGGCTGCAATATTAGTCGCAGAGCCAATCCTCTCAACTCTTTACCAAAAAGCTACATATAAATATTTTCAAATAGTTTTGAAAATCGTATGAGATACTTTTAAATAGCTTTTAACACTATTTTAAAGTGAGATTTTAAAACACAGTTTTCTTCAAATGTTTTTCTTAGAACAACCCGCTCTGATACCAAATTGAAGGATCGTTTGCTCAGCATCTTTGGGATGCTTCAAACAAAATATTCTCCAATGAGCTGCAATAGCTCGTGTTCTAAGAATATTAACACCGATGAATTAAATCGAGTTTGGTTTTAAAACCAAGCGGAAGAAACTCGTGGTAATCCTTCGTGAAGATTACTCATATATTTTAAAAAAAAATTAACTTATGTAAACTGACTAACTGAAATAAGAAAGATTAGTTTTTGCATTCTTCAGTTCAGTTACGGTGACAACTGAACTGACGAATACTCCAACTAATCAAAATAGTTTGAAAACAATAGTTAATCAGTTAAATACACAAGATATGTTTATGGATGTTCGGAGACTTCAACTGCTTCTACGTCACCCCTTCTATCTCCACGGATAGGATCCACTAGAAAACTTTGATTTATACAACTACTTGTACAAACTCACTCAGCTAGGACTTACACTACTGCCTAAACTGAACTCCTAGCTACGACTGAAGGCAGCACCTTCCAGCCAACACTTCTTTAACGTCTATGTGTCAAAGACTACATACACAAGTTTAACGTCTTTGTGCAAGACTGTTTTTGAATGTTTTGAGAGTGTTTGTGTGTGAGAGAACTGAACAAGGATATTCTCACACACTGAGGGAAATACGCTTCTAATCTAAGCTGATATATATGTGAAGAGTTCCCTCGACTGGGCTGAATGCTTCTCTCTTTAAGCTGATATGACTTTGAAGCGTGCCCTTTCATTTCTCTATTGTATTGTGTGTATATGTTTTGAGTCTTCACTGATCTTCTCTTTAAAGAGGCGGGAAAACTAATCGTACAGTGAGACTCATTGGTTGTATCCGTTGCATTTTGAATTTGTTTCTTGGACTTTGTGTCTCGATTTTTCGACTGCCCTTCTGAAACGTTTTGTCTTTAATGCACTGATGCAACGTCCATTATTGTCCTTTGACTGGATAATGGCTTTGTACCTTCACGTACAGCTGGATCCCACTTGAGAGAGTTTGTCTTCATCCATAACTGAAAGATTCTAACTGATGTATATTGTTGAGTACAAGTGTCGATCCCACGAGGAGTACGTATTTAAATGTATATTAATGCTTGCAATTAAAATAGTCTCAATTTTATTTAGAAAAATCAATTGACAGATTTGTTTGCACCAATAACTAAATTGAAAATAGATTTAATTATATCATAACACCAAAATTTTTATAACAAATAACTATGAAATAAAAGATCTAGAGGTCCAATTTCACGCAACTATCCACCATGTGTAATTTTGTGTAGCTATATTATAAATGTCCTTATTATACATTAGCCAAGAATTCTAAATTATCTACTCCCTCTCCCGAGTGCTAAGTAGATACTAATTATCTAACAGAGGATTGTAACGTCCCCGTCAACAATCTATAATTAAATAACACAATAAGCAATAACTTCTTTTAATGGCTTCAATAGCAATATATGTCTTCTCGAACTATATAAATACCATCGATGTATTTTTCCCTTTCTTGTTTATAAATTCCCTTTTCCAAGTGATAAATTATAAACATAAGAATCATTCAAGATATGGCCAATAAAATGAAAGCATTAAGATTGAAAAAATACAAATGAACAATAAGGAAAACTTATATAGCATAATTCATAAATCCCAACACATGGTGTCTAGTTTTGTTCCATCATTCCTCTAGAAATAAGAATTAGTTCATAATAAACATAACACAACAACACATGAATCTTAAACAAGACATATCAAATAAAAATAAAGAAAGAAGAACTTAGAACAAGAGATTTGGAGTGCAATGAAATTTCTGTCCAGAAATGTGCAATAGATTTCCAAGGATGATGAACTTGAGCTTCAATCCTTTCTTTGTAGCCTCCTCTCCTTTCATTTGCTCCCCAATACCCTAGATGGTGAATAATAGAAGCCTTTTATAGTCCAGACATGCTTCCCCACGCAGCACACCATTTTCCTCTACTTTTATTTGAAGTCCACAAAGTTACAGGTTTTTCGGACTCTGTTTTGCGAAGGACCGCGGGTGCGGTGAAAGAAGGACCGCGGGTGCGGTGTTGTTTCGGAGAAACTTTCAATCTCGAAATTCAGTGACCGCGGGTGCGGTCCATATGATACCGCGGGTGCGGCCATACTTCGGCCATTTTATCTTTTGCACTACTCCAATTCAACAATTTGCTACTCCAAATTCTATTCTAAGCTTCCAAACTACAACAACAAAAACAACAACAAATCACATAAAACCTGCTCAAGAATAATAAAATTTCAAGTTAAAAACAAGTAATAAAAGTACAATAAATTGCACTTATCATTTATTTAAAGATATTTCCTTGTATTTACATCTGAGTACATATATCAGTTGAACAAGAAATATTACTACAATGGTAGCATATTTTAAACAAGATCAGATATCAGTTGGTTTGTGTGACAGAACTAGATATACCATCAACTGGTTTCTTGACTGCTTGAACTGCTGCACCGGTTGTGAGTTTATCTTGCTAGAGAAACGAGTTAAACTGCTTGAACTTGACTTCTTAGCAGACTAACTGGTCGAGCAGACTCTGACTAAGCTCAACTGGAATGCTGCTGGTGATTTTAATCATCTAACGTCCCAGCATGGATGAGTTTCATTTGAAGAACGGCTGACCTGGTAGGCTTGCAACTGAAGACTTGTTCAAGGAGCAATTTAGCTGTGCATCTTTGCAGATGATTCTCAGTCCCCTGCAGGCTAATTAAAAACCCCTAGTAAAGAGTCTAAAGAAGTGGCTGCAATATTAGTCGCAGAGCCAATCCTCTCAACTCTTTACCAAAAAGCTACATATAAATATTTTCAAATAGTTTTGAAAATCGTATGAGATACTTTTAAATAGCTTTTAACACTATTTTAAAGTGAGATTTTAAAACACAGTTTTCTTCAAATGTTTTTCTTAGAACAACCCGCTCTGATACCAAATTGAAGGATCGTTTGCTCAGCATCTTTGGGATGCTTCAAACAAAATATTCTCCAATGAGCTGCAATAGCTCGTGTTCTAAGAATATTAACACCGATGAATTAAATCGAGTTTGGTTTTAAAACCAAGCGGAAGAAACTCGTGGTAATCCTTCGTGAAGATTACTCATATATTTTAAAAAAAAATTAACTTATGTAAACTGACTAACTGAAATAAGAAAGATTAGTTTTTGCATTCTTCAGTTCAGTTACGGTGACAACTGAACTGACGAATACTCCAACTAATCAAAATAGTTTGAAAACAATAGTTAATCAGTTAAATACACAAGATATGTTTATGGATGTTCGGAGACTTCAACTGCTTCTACGTCACCCCTTCTATCTCCACGGATAGGATCCACTAGAAAACTTTGATTTATACAACTACTTGTACAAACTCACTCAGCTAGGACTTACACTACTGCCTAAACTGAACTCCTAGCTACGACTGAAGGCAGCACCTTCCAGCCAACACTTCTTTAACGTCTATGTGTCAAAGACTACATACACAAGTTTAACGTCTTTGTGCAAGACTGTTTTTGAATGTTTTGAGAGTGTTTGTGTGTGAGAGAACTGAACAAGGATATTCTCACACACTGAGGGAAATACGCTTCTAATCTAAGCTGATATATATGTGAAGAGTTCCCTCGACTGGGCTGAATGCTTCTCTCTTTAAGCTGATATGACTTTGAAGCGTGCCCTTTCATTTCTCTATTGTATTGTGTGTATATGTTTTGAGTCTTCACTGATCTTCTCTTTAAAGAGGCGGGAAAACTAATCGTACAGTGAGACTCATTGGTTGTATCCGTTGCATTTTGAATTTGTTTCTTGGACTTTGTGTCTCGATTTTTCGACTGCCCTTCTGAAACGTTTTGTCTTTAATGCACTGATGCAACGTCCATTATTGTCCTTTGACTGGATAATGGCTTTGTACCTTCACGTACAGCTGGATCCCACTTGAGAGAGTTTGTCTTCATCCATAACTGAAAGATTCTAACTGATGTATATTGTTGAGTACAAGTGTCGATCCCACGAGGAGTACGTATTTAAATGTATATTAATGCTTGCAATTAAAATAGTCTCAATTTTATTTAGAAAAATCAATTGACAGATTTGTTTGCACCAATAACTAAATTGAAAATAGATTTAATTATATCATAACACCAAACTTTTTATAACAAATAACTATGAAATAAAAGATCTAGAGGTCCAATTTCACGCAACTATCCACCATGTGTAATTTTGTGTAGCTATATTATAAATGTCCTTATTATACATTAGCCAAGAATTCTAAATTATCTACTCCCTCTCCCGAGTGCTAAGTAGATACTAATTATCTAACAGAGGATTGTAACGTCCCCGTCAACAATCTATAATTAAATAACACAATAAGCAATAACTTCTTTTAATGGCTTCAATAGCAATATATGACTTCTCGAACTATATAAATACCATCGATGTATTTTTCCCTTTCTTGTTTATAAATTCCCTTTTCCAAGTGATAAATTATAAACATAAGAATCATTCAAGATATGGCCAATAAAATGAAAGCATTAAGATTGAAAAATTACAAATGAACAATAAGGAAAACTTATATAGCATAATTCATAAATCCCAACACATGGTGTCTAGTTTTGTTCCATCATTCCTCTAGAAATAAGAATTAGTTCATAATAAACATAACACAACAACACATGAATCTTAAACAAGACATATCAAATAAAAATAAAGAAAGAAGAACTTAGAACAAGAGATTTGGAGTGCAATGAAATTTCTGTCCAGAAATGTGCAATAGATTTCCAAGGATGATGAACTTGAGCTTCAATCCTTTCTTTGTAGCCTCCTCTCCTTTCATTTGCTCCCCAATACCCTAGATGGTGAATAATAGAAGCCTTTTATAGTCCAGACAAGCTTCCCCACGCAGCACACCATTTTCCTCTACTTTTATTTGAAGTCCACAAAGTTACAGGTTTTTCGGACTCTGTTTTGCGAAGGACCGCGGGTGCGGTGAAAGAAGGATCGCGGGTGCGGTGTTGTTTCGGAGAAACTTTCAATCTCGAAATTCAGTGACCGCGGGTGCGGTCCATATGATACCGCGGGTGCGGCCATACTTCGGCCATTTTATCTTTTGCACTACTCCAATTCAACAATTTGCTACTCCAAATTCTATTCTAAGCTTCCAAACTACAACAACAAAAACAACAACAAATCACATAAAACCTGCTCAAGAATAATAAAATTTCAAGTTAAAAACAAGTAATAAAAGTACAATAAATTGCACTTATCATTTATTTAAAGATATTTCCTTGTATTTACATCTGAGTACATATATCAGTTGAACAAGAAATATTACTACAATGGTAGCATATTTTAAACAAGATCAGATATCAGTTGGTTTGTGTGACAGAACTAGATATACCATCAACTGGTTTCTTGACTGCTTGAACTGCTGCACCGGTTGTGAGTTTATCTTGCTAGAGAAACGAGTTAAACTGCTTGAACTTGACTTCTTAGCAGACTAACTGGTCGAGCAGACTCTGACTAAGCTCAACTGGAATGCTGCTGGTGATTTTAATCATCTAACGTCCCAGCATGGATGAGTTTCATTTGAAGAACGGCTGACCTGGTAGGCTTGCAACTGAAGACTTGTTCAAGGAGCAATTTAGCTGTGCATCTTTGCAGATGATTCTCAGTCCCCTGCAGGCTAATTAAAAACCCCTAGTAAAGAGTCTAAAGAAGTGGCTGCAATATTAGTCGCAGAGCCAATCCTCTCAACTCTTTACCAAAAAGCTACATATAAATATTTTCAAATAGTTTTGAAAATCGTATGAGATACTTTTAAATAGCTTTTAACACTATTTTAAAGTGAGATTTTAAAACACAGTTTTCTTCAAATGTTTTTCTTAGAACAACCCGCTCTGATACCAAATTGAAGGATCGTTTGCTCAGCATCTTTGGGATGCTTCAAACAAAATATTCTCCAATGAGCTGCAATAGCTCGTGTTCTAAGAATATTAACACCGATGAATTAAATCGAGTTTGGTTTTAAAACCAAGCGGAAGAAACTCGTGGTAATCCTTCGTGAAGATTACTCATATATTTTAAAAAAAAATTAACTTATGTAAACTGACTAACTGAAATAAGAAAGATTAGTTTTTGCATTCTTCAGTTCAGTTACGGTGACAACTGAACTGACGAATACTCCAACTAATCAAAATAGTTTGAAAACAATAGTTAATCAGTTAAATACACAAGATATGTTTATGGATGTTCGGAGACTTCAACTGCTTCTACGTCACCCCTTCTATCTCCACGGATAGGATCCACTAGAAAACTTTGATTTATACAACTACTTGTACAAACTCACTCAGCTAGGACTTACACTACTGCCTAAACTGAACTCCTAGCTACGACTGAAGGCAGCACCTTCCAGCCAACACTTCTTTAACGTCTATGTGTCAAAGACTACATACACAAGTTTAACGTCTTTGTGCAAGACTGTTTTTGAATGTTTTGAGAGTGTTTGTGTGTGAGAGAACTGAACAAGGATATTCTCACACACTGAGGGAAATACGCTTCTAATCTAAGCTGATATATATGTGAAGAGTTCCCTCGACTGGGCTGAATGCTTCTCTCTTTAAGCTGATATGACTTTGAAGCGTGCCCTTTCATTTCTCTATTGTATTGTGTGTATATGTTTTGAGTCTTCACTGATCTTCTCTTTAAAGAGGCGGGAAAACTAATCGTACAGTGAGACTCATTGGTTGTATCCGTTGCATTTTGAATTTGTTTCTTGGACTTTGTGTCTCGATTTTTCGACTGCCCTTCTGAAACGTTTTGTCTTTAATGCACTGATGCAACGTCCATTATTGTCCTTTGACTGGATAATGGCTTTGTACCTTCACGTACAGCTGGATCCCACTTGAGAGAGTTTGTCTTCATCCATAACTGAAAGATTCTAACTGATGTATATTGTTGAGTACAAGTGTCGATCCCACGAGGAGTACGTATTTAAATGTATATTAATGCTTGCAATTAAAATAGTCTCAATTTTATTTAGAAAAATCAATTGACAGATTTGTTTGCACCAATAACTAAATTGAAAATAGATTTAATTATATCATAACACCAAACTTTTTATAACAAATAACTATGAAATAAAATATCTAGAGGTCCAATTTCACGCAACTATCCACCATGTGTAATTTTGTGTAGCTATATTATAAATGTCCTTATTATACATTAGCCAAGAATTCTAAATTATCTACTCCCTCTCCCGAGTGCTAAGTAGATACTAATTATCTAACAGAGGATTGTAACGTCCCCGTCAACAATCTATAATTAAATAACACAATAAGCAATAACTTCTTTTAATGGCTTCAATAGCAATATATGTCTTCTCGAACTATATAAATACCATCGATGTATTTTTCCCTTTCTTGTTTATAAATTCCCTTTTCCAAGTGATAAATTATAAACATAAGAATCATTCAAGATATGGCCAATAAAATGAAAGCATTAAGATTGAAAAAATACAAATGAACAATAAGGAAAACTTATATAGCATAATTCATAAATCCCAACACATGGTGTCTAGTTTTGTTCCATCATTCCTCTAGAAATAAGAATTAGTTCATAATAAACATAACACAACAACACATGAATCTTAAACAAGACATATCAAATAAAAATAAAGAAAGAAGAACTTAGAACAAGAGATTTGGAGTGCAATGAAATTTCTGTCCAGAAATGTGCAATAGATTTCCAAGGATGATGAACTTGAGCTTCAATCCTTTCTTTGTAGCCTCCTCTCCTTTCATTTGCTCCCCAATACCCTAGATGGTGAATAATAGAAGCCTTTTATAGTCCAGACAAGCTTCCCCACGCAGCACACCATTTTCCTCTACTTTTATTTGAAGTCCACAAAGTTACAGGTTTTTCGGACTCTGTTTTGCGAAGGACCGCGGGTGCGGTGAAAGAAGGACCGCGGGTGCGGTGTTGTTTCGGAGAAACTTTCAATCTCGAAATTCAGTGACCGCGGGTGCGGTCCATATGATACCGCGGGTGCGGCCATACTTCGGCCATTTTATCTTTTGCACTACTCCAATTCAACAATTTGCTACTCCAAATTCTATTCTAAGCTTCCAAACTACAACAACAAAAACAACAACAAATCACATAAAACCTGCTCAAGAATAATAAAATTTCAAGTTAAAAACAAGTAATAAAAGTACAATAAATTGCACTTATCATTTATTTAAAGATATTTCCTTGTATTTACATCTGAGTACATATATCAGTTGAACAAGAAATATTACTACAATGGTAGCATATTTTAAACAAGATCAGATATCAGTTGGTTTGTGTGACAGAACTAGATATACCATCAACTGGTTTCTTGACTGCTTGAACTGCTGCACCGGTTGTGAGTTTATCTTGCTAGAGAAACGAGTTAAACTGCTTGAACTTGACTTCTTAGCAGACTAACTGGTCGAGCAGACTCTGACTAAGCTCAACTGGAATGCTGCTGGTGATTTTAATCATCTAACGTCCCAGCATGGATGAGTTTCATTTGAAGAACGGCTGACCTGGTAGGCTTGCAACTGAAGACTTGTTCAAGGAGCAATTTAGCTGTGCATCTTTGCAGATGATTCTCAGTCCCCTGCAGGCTAATTAAAAACCCCTAGTAAAGAGTCTAAAGAAGTGGCTGCAATATTAGTCGCAGAGCCAATCCTCTCAACTCTTTACCAAAAAGCTACATATAAATATTTTCAAATAGTTTTGAAAATCGTATGAGATACTTTTAAATAGCTTTTAACACTATTTTAAAGTGAGATTTTAAAACACAGTTTTCTTCAAATGTTTTTCTTAGAACAACCCGCTCTGATACCAAATTGAAGGATCGTTTGCTCAGCATCTTTGGGATGCTTCAAACAAAATATTCTCCAATGAGCTGCAATAGCTCGTGTTCTAAGAATATTAACACCGATGAATTAAATCGAGTTTGGTTTTAAAACCAAGCGGAAGAAACTCGTGGTAATCCTTCGTGAAGATTACTCATATATTTTAAAAAAAAATTAACTTATGTAAACTGACTAACTGAAATAAGAAAGATTAGTTTTTGCATTCTTCAGTTCAGTTACGGTGACAACTGAACTGACGAATACTCCAACTAATCAAAATAGTTTGAAAACAATAGTTAATCAGTTAAATACACAAGATATGTTTATGGATGTTCGGAGACTTCAACTGCTTCTACGTCACCCCTTCTATCTCCACGGATAGGATCCACTAGAAAACTTTGATTTATACAACTACTTGTACAAACTCACTCAGCTAGGACTTACACTACTGCCTAAACTGAACTCCTAGCTACGACTGAAGGCAGCACCTTCCAGCCAACACTTCTTTAACGTCTATGTGTCAAAGACTACATACACAAGTTTAACGTCTTTGTGCAAGACTGTTTTTGAATGTTTTGAGAGTGTTTGTGTGTGAGAGAACTGAACAAGGATATTCTCACACACTGAGGGAAATACGCTTCTAATCTAAGCTGATATATATGTGAAGAGTTCCCTCGACTGGGCTGAATGCTTCTCTCTTTAAGCTGATATGACTTTGAAGCGTGCCCTTTCATTTCTCTATTGTATTGTGTGTATATGTTTTGAGTCTTCACTGATCTTCTCTTTAAAGAGGCGGGAAAACTAATCGTACAGTGAGACTCATTGGTTGTATCCGTTGCATTTTGAATTTGTTTCTTGGACTTTGTGTCTCGATTTTTCGACTGCCCTTCTGAAACGTTTTGTCTTTAATGCACTGATGCAACGTCCATTATTGTCCTTTGACTGGATAATGGCTTTGTACCTTCACGTACAGCTGGATCCCACTTGAGAGAGTTTGTCTTCATCCATAACTGAAAGATTCTAACTGATGTATATTGTTGAGTACAAGTGTCGATCCCACGAGGAGTACGTATTTAAATGTATATTAATGCTTGCAATTAAAATAGTCTCAATTTTATTTAGAAAAATCAATTGACAGATTTGTTTGCACCAATAACTAAATTGAAAATAGATTTAATTATATCATAACACCAAACTTTTTATAACAAATAACTATGAAATAAAATATCTAGAGGTCCAATTTCACGCAACTATCCACCATGTGTAATTTTGTGTAGCTATATTATAAATGTCCTTATTATACATTAGCCAAGAATTCTAAATTATCTACTCCCTCTCCCGAGTGCTAAGTAGATACTAATTATCTAACAGAGGATTGTAACGTCCCCGTCAACAATCTATAATTAAATAACACAATAAGCAATAACTTCTTTTAATGGCTTCAATAGCAATATATGTCTTCTCGAACTATATAAATACCATCGATGTATTTTTCCCTTTCTTGTTTATAAATTCCCTTTTCCAAGTGATAAATTATAAACATAAGAATCATTCAAGATATGGCCAATAAAATGAAAGCATTAAGATTGAAAAAATACAAATGAACAATAAGGAAAACTTATATAGCATAATTCATAAATCCCAACACATGGTGTCTAGTTTTGTTCCATCATTCCTCTAGAAATAAGAATTAGTTCATAATAAACATAACACAACAACACATGAATCTTAAACAAGACATATCAAATAAAAATAAAGAAAGAAGAACTTAGAACAAGAGATTTGGAGTGCAATGAAATTTCTGTCCAGAAATGTGCAATAGATTTCCAAGGATGATGAACTTGAGCTTCAATCCTTTCTTTGTAGCCTCCTCTCCTTTCATTTGCTCCCCAATACCCTAGATGGTGAATAATAGAAGCCTTTTATAGTCCAGACAAGCTTCCCCACGCAGCACACCATTTTCCTCTACTTTTATTTGAAGTCCACAAAGTTACAGGTTTTTCGGACTCTGTTTTGCGAAGGACCGCGGGTGCGGTGAAAGAAGGACCGCGGGTGCGGTGTTGTTTCGGAGAAACTTTCAATCTCGAAATTCAGTGACCGCGGGTGCGGTCCATATGATACCGCGGGTGCGGCCATACTTCGGCCATTTTATCTTTTGCACTACTCCAATTCAACAATTTGCTACTCCAAATTCTATTCTAAGCTTCCAAACTACAACAACAAAAACAACAACAAATCACATAAAACCTGCTCAAGAATAATAAAATTTCAAGTTAAAAACAAGTAATAAAAGTACAATAAATTGCACTTATCATTTATTTAAAGATATTTCCTTGTATTTACATCTGAGTACATATATCAGTTGAACAAGAAATATTACTACAATGGTAGCATATTTTAAACAAGATCAGATATCAGTTGGTTTGTGTGACAGAACTAGATATACCATCAACTGGTTTCTTGACTGCTTGAACTGCTGCACCGGTTGTGAGTTTATCTTGCTAGAGAAACGAGTTAAACTGCTTGAACTTGACTTCTTAGCAGACTAACTGGTCGAGCAGACTCTGACTAAGCTCAACTGGAATGCTGCTGGTGATTTTAATCATCTAACGTCCCAGCATGGATGAGTTTCATTTGAAGAACGGCTGACCTGGTAGGCTTGCAACTGAAGACTTGTTCAAGGAGCAATTTAGCTGTGCATCTTTGCAGATGATTCTCAGTCCCCTGCAGGCTAATTAAAAACCCCTAGTAAAGAGTCTAAAGAAGTGGCTGCAATATTAGTCGCAGAGCCAATCCTCTCAACTCTTTACCAAAAAGCTACATATAAATATTTTCAAATAGTTTTGAAAATCGTATGAGATACTTTTAAATAGCTTTTAACACTATTTTAAAGTGAGATTTTAAAACACAGTTTTCTTCAAATGTTTTTCTTAGAACAACCCGCTCTGATACCAAATTGAAGGATCGTTTGCTCAGCATCTTTGGGATGCTTCAAACAAAATATTCTCCAATGAGCTGCAATAGCTCGTGTTCTAAGAATATTAACACCGATGAATTAAATCGAGTTTGGTTTTAAAACCAAGCGGAAGAAACTCGTGGTAATCCTTCGTGAAGATTACTCATATATTTTAAAAAAAAATTAACTTATGTAAACTGACTAACTGAAATAAGAAAGATTAGTTTTTGCATTCTTCAGTTCAGTTACGGTGACAACTGAACTGACGAATACTCCAACTAATCAAAATAGTTTGAAAACAATAGTTAATCAGTTAAATACACAAGATATGTTTATGGATGTTCGGAGACTTCAACTGCTTCTACGTCACCCCTTCTATCTCCACGGATAGGATCCACTAGAAAACTTTGATTTATACAACTACTTGTACAAACTCACTCAGCTAGGACTTACACTACTGCCTAAACTGAACTCCTAGCTACGACTGAAGGCAGCACCTTCCAGCCAACACTTCTTTAACGTCTATGTGTCAAAGACTACATACACAAGTTTAACGTCTTTGTGCAAGACTGTTTTTGAATGTTTTGAGAGTGTTTGTGTGTGAGAGAACTGAACAAGGATATTCTCACACACTGAGGGAAATACGCTTCTAATCTAAGCTGATATATATGTGAAGAGTTCCCTCGACTGGGCTGAATGCTTCTCTCTTTAAGCTGATATGACTTTGAAGCGTGCCCTTTCATTTCTCTATTGTATTGTGTGTATATGTTTTGAGTCTTCACTGATCTTCTCTTTAAAGAGGCGGGAAAACTAATCGTACAGTGAGACTCATTGGTTGTATCCGTTGCATTTTGAATTTGTTTCTTGGACTTTGTGTCTCGATTTTTCGACTGCCCTTCTGAAACGTTTTGTCTTTAATGCACTGATGCAACGTCCATTATTGTCCTTTGACTGGATAATGGCTTTGTACCTTCACGTACAGCTGGATCCCACTTGAGAGAGTTTGTCTTCATCCATAACTGAAAGATTCTAACTGATGCTTCGAACTGGTCAGTTGAACTGATCTTTTATTTGGGCTGGTGAAATCAGTTGACTCGTCAGTTGAACTGATTTCACACTTGTTCAGTTGGACTGATCAGCTGGGTTACTTCATCAGTTGAACATTCCTTCGGCTAGCCAGGCTTCTGAGGTTTTCCTGCTGAATTACCTATCAACTGGACAATCAGCTGGACTGCTCATTTGACGTAATCAGTTAGACTGATTCATTTTGTGCGATCAGTTGGGTCTTTAGTTTTGCGATATAAACATCTCGTAAGTGATCCTAGATGCTGCACACTAAGGTAGATCATTAGTAACATAATTAACAGGTTTTGTTATCACCAAAATCAAGATTGCGAACTTGAAAATTTTTAACAAGCACCTAACAGCCGCCCACCCTAACCATTCAACAGCCTCTCTCTCATGAATCTGAAGCAACATGCTTGGATCCTCCATTTTATTTCAAGAAAAGATCATTACCGCTCCTTCGGTGCTTCACCAACGCGTTTTCCTTCAAGCTTTTGATCATAAATCATCAAGGCTTGCTTGTATCATCTTCTCCTCTTCATTCATGCCATAATATGCTGTTATATGTTATTGCATGGGGGAAACGTTGGTTTAACTTGTACCTTCATTCCTTGCAAGTTTTACATGAAATATTGCCTTTAAATGTTGGTAACTCACATTTTTATGATTTGTTGCAAGGGGGCCGCTGAGTTGTGTTGCTGAACGTGTGTTATTGTCGAGGGGTATGCTGTCAAAAGGCTGGAGTCGAAAGTAGGCTAGGCAAGATAAGGGCCGAGGGGTTGTGTTTAGAGGTTTGGCTCGTTTTGGCTTGAGGATCGGGTAAGGGGAAAGCCGGCAATGCAAGGGCTGCAAGGAGCCATGGACCATACCCTGGTGGGTCTGAGAAGCGGCTCAGGGAGGCTCAATCACTGCTGGAACCAACTTAGTAGCCGGCCAATCGCGTGAAGAGTGAGGAGGCTCGAGTGATGCGGTTTCGGGGAAATAGCAAGTGTGTGTGCTTCACGGCTTGCATGGAACTGGGGCCGTTGGTTCAGTAGGTCCAAGAGGGTCTTAGGGTGGCTTAGGAGTGAGTGGTTCAAAGTTGGCACTCTAGGGCTTGAGTTAGGGACGAAATAATGGAGGATTGTTGCATCTAAGGTTATTGATTGAGAGTGCAGAAAAATTCCAGCAGTAATTGGGCTGGCTTGGGGGTCATAAAGGGGCTTAAATAGGTGGTTTAGACGCTGCTCACGTAGGTTTAAATCATATTTCAAGTTGGGAGAAATTAGGTTAAGTTTTGGGTCAGTTCGGGTTAAAATGGGACTCCGTTCCAAATTTTAAACCTTATCGTGTAAGTTTTGAAATGGGCACGAGTTTACGTCTAAGGAATGCATATAAATATGTTTTGGGATGTTTTAAAGAGTTTGGTAACCTTCGGGTCGAAATTATGGGTACGAGGGTAAAACGGTCATTTTGGGTTTATTTATTTTGGGTTTCTAGAGACAAAATGGTCATTTTGCGCCCGAAGCGAGTTTTTAACCTTGGCAGCGCCCTGAGCACAAAATTTAAATTTTTTTTAAATGTTTACGCATCATGAATATGATTTTTATGAAATTATGAATATTACGTTGCATGCTTGATTTTAAGAAAAGTTTATGTATGTGCATGATTTTGTTAAGTGATTAAAATGATGATGCTTTGAAGAATGGGAATTGGTTGTGAATAACGATGTATATGTAAATGATAATGATGAGGCCTAGGCACAGTGGATGGGTAATACTATCGCTGATGTCCGACAGCCCACGGTTATATGTAGATGGATCCATCGATTAATGATGAAACGATAAAGCTAATACGAAAGTCACAACCAATGAATTGAATTCATTAACGAAAAATGTATATGTATATGATGTTAAGATGAGCTGTTTGACATTTTCATATTTTGTACGACACGTTTACATTTATGCGTTTAAATTCATGAAATATATGTTGATTACAGTATTTTTCACTGTTGTGTGCTATGTATGTGTATTTGCTATTATTCGCTACAGGTGTATTGAGTCTTTAGACTCACTAAGCATATGTGATGCAGGTGAGCATTTGGATGAGGAAACTAGGGGTTCCGAACTCTGAGTAGGCAGGGCAGGATATGCGCACACGACCCTAGGACCACACTTTTCCGCACATCATGATTTTACGAGCTTTGAGTAGACATGATCATTTTATACGTTTTTATTATATGCTGTTGATTTTCAGGATTTTACTCGTTTTATTTTATTTATGCTTGATTGTGGGCCGGTTTGCCAATATTTTAAACTACAACATCTTCATTGATCGATTGTTTACGATTATTTTTAAATGACATATTTTCAGTAAAGTTGCACGCATGCAAAATATTTAGATGATTAATTTCAAAAATGTGAGCTTTGCAAAAAAAAAATTAGCAACATTTTAATTAGTAGACGTCATAGTTGGTGTCAAAGCAAGGGTCCTGTATAGGGTCGTTCCGCCGCCAGTTCCTGCAGCTCAGTCTTCAAATCTCAAGTCTGTAAGCTTTTTTTTAAATGATTTACTGCTATCACCTGCATGTTTATATGATATACGTTTAACGATGGTTTAGAGTGCATGTTGATCTACTTTAATGATTAAATGTTTTAAAAACTATATTAAATTGCATGATGGGTTAGGTTTAGAATTGGACTGTATTCAGATATCATGTCTCCCAGACGCGCTCCTAGTGCAGATCATCAGGATGAGATTCCTGGAGGCGGCAGAGCCCCTCCACCACCACCGCCGATAGGAACGAAGCTACTCGAGTACTAGAGGGTATGGATAGACTATTGGAGCAGGTACAGCAGGCTCCCAGACCTCAGACTGATGTTTTTGAGCAGTTTAGGCTGCTCAACCCAAAGGAGTTCGGGGGCACCACTGATCCATTCTTGGCAGAGGGTTGGATTCAATCTCTGGAGCTGCATTTTCAGTACCTTGATATGAGGGACAACGACCGGGTTAGGTGCGCCGCTTATATGCTGAGGGATAACGCATCCCTATGGTGGGAGGGAGCTACCCACGGAGTGAACTTGGCCACCCTCACTTGGGAGCAGTTCAAGGAAATGTTCTACGACAAGTATTTCCCAGCAAATGTCAGGGGTTTCCTGACAAGGGAGTTCATGAGTCTCCGCCATGGTGACTCGACTATGGCGGAGTTCATCCGTAAGTTTGACATAGGCTGTCATTTTGTGCCACTAATTGCTAGAGATGCCGCTCAGAAGCTGAGGAATTTATGGATGGGATGAGGCCAACGTTGCTCTAGGATATGATGCTGATGAGACCGGCTAGTTATGATGGGGCGATTGATTGTGCTTTCTAGGCCAAGCAGACCTTGAAGGACATCGATTTTGAGATGCAGCAGAAGCGGCATCAGGCACAACCCAGCTCCCAGCCACAGAGAAAGCAGTTTACCGGGCCACCGAGGCAGCAGGGGCAAGAGAGGCCCCAGGGACAGATTAGGAGGCCTGGTCAGCAGAAGCCACCGTAGGTACCAGGGGTGACGAAGCCGGCAGAGAGCTATGTGCGCAGTGCAACAAGGTCCATCTCGGCAAATGTTTATGGGGGACCTACAAATGTTTCGTTTGCTGGCAGGAGGGTCATAAAGTAGCAGACTGCACTAGGAACACGGGCCCCACTACTGGCCGAGCATATGTGATGCATGCCGAGGAGGCTGAGGCAGAGCCAGTGTGGGG
The DNA here is from genome assembly GCF_025594145.1 of Primulina tabacum. Taxonomy (NCBI): domain Eukaryota; kingdom Viridiplantae; phylum Streptophyta; class Magnoliopsida; order Lamiales; family Gesneriaceae; genus Primulina; species Primulina tabacum. The sequence goes on along the minus strand of NW_027459825.1, from coordinate 38,486 downwards.
CCCTTAGCTCCTTATCGTTATTACAACACAATCTGATTAGGGTTAACTAATTACAGCGAAAAACAAGTTTAAAATTTCTTTACAATGAGCTCAAATCATTTCATTTGAATACTAAAAATAGTATTCCATCTCACATCATAAACATGCCCACACGTAATCCAAACCAATCATATACAAACAACTCATATCCTCGGGACATGTCCCGGTATATAGATACATATACATATATACTGAGAACAAAATATAAACCTCAACTCAAACTGTGACTCCCTCCAGAAGTACCCTCTCCGGTCTCCTGATATCCTGAAGTACCTGCCATTGTCCACACACAAAGACAACAACAGCCCCCCTTGGGGGTGAGCAAAGCTGCGTATGGAACAACCATCATATATACAACAGATATCTAAACGATGATATATGATATGCAATGTATGTATGTCGTGGAGGTATCAGGTCAAATGCCCATCCACTGAGCACATGTCAGAATCAATCGAATCTCTATCAAATCAATGCTCGAGTTGGCACACCGGCCTCAATAAGGGATACTCGTATGATAGCGTCGACAAAGCGCCATCAAATCCCAAATCTCATATCAATCGTCGGGGCCACAAATGTCTATGCTTTAAGGGTCATATAATACCAAACATAGCATTGTGTTCACAAACCCCAGAATCCAATCAAATCATATCAGGGTATCCAAGGATCATAGCTCAACGTGCATGTCATGTATCGATGTATGCATCAACCGATGTGTGTTAACAAAACATTTATTTTATACATCGATATTCAAATCACAATGTCATGTATGCCAGATAAACTCAACAAATAAGGCATATAGACATGTATTCTCATTCCAATCAATCAAACTCATCCAACATATATCATATAATACAGATACATGTCGTATGTTACCCGGTCGCAACATACCTAAATTCTTCGTTTCCAATTGATGTAGCTTGAAGATATCAATATAATACTTTATCTACATCAATAACATACTCATTCCAATCAATAACATAATCCAAAATCATTAATATGAGTTTCAAATATCATTTGAAACGTCAAAAATTCATATCAAATCATAATCATATCATAATTCAATTCCGACTTCGAATATAAGTTTATTGTCGGTTATTCTACTACATATAGGAAATTCAACTTCAAATACATGCTATTCCAGCACTTTGATATTTAGAGCTGCTGGAACCAGAAGAAAATTACATCAATCAGAAGCATTCGACGCGACGATCACAGATATATAATTTGTTTCGCGTTTAGACAACGTTTCGAAGTCAATTTGGACGGAAGAAATTCGAATTCCCTCGTATTCTCTCGAAGCCTCTGAAATGAAATGAAGAAAACGAACAGCAAAAATTGTTCTTATCTTCCCACCGCTCTCGCGCTCGGGTGGTAGAATTCTCGCGCCCGAGCGCGAGACATTCTGCCCCCGGCTAAAAATTGCACCGCGCTCGGGCGGTCACAAATTACCGCTCGGGCGCGGCAGGTTCTGCCCGAACATACATTTCATATATCCTGGCGCTCGGGCGGTCACTTTCTACCGCCCGGGCGCCACATCTTCTGTACAAATATTTATGTTTGTACTATATTGGCGTCCGGCTTTTTCAATCGAGCTCTTACAACGTCAATTCATATTCATTACTCATTTTCTCAATTCCATTGTCATGATATACATAAAATACATAATCACATGACAATTTCATAAATTATCGGTAATCACACAGGATTTACGATAATACGATACACGATCCTTACAACCAGAGCCAGATTTGACGTTGATTACTGGGAGTATATATATTTCAGGTGTAGCCATGCATACATTGCTAGATTCAGGGACTTCGCATTCGTTTATATCCGAATCTTTCGTCAAGAGACTAGGAATCATACCAGTGGCGATGGATTCAGGGTTCAGAGTATCGATTACATCCGGGGATCCGATGTTCACTTCTCAGATAGTGAAGAGATTGGAGCTTCGGTTACAAAAATATACAGTGCAGGCAGATTTGATAGTGCTACCGTTGCCGGAGTTTGAAATTATTTTTGGTATGGATTGGCTTTCGTTGAACGGAGATGTCATAGACTTTCGACAGAGGTCAGTGTCTGTCCGACCGCTTAGTGGTAAGTCGTTTATTTCTTAGGCAGCCAGACACCAGCAGATGCCGCACGTCATTTCCTGCATGTGTGCGAAAAAGCTTATGAAAAGAGGTTGCCATGCATTTTTGGCCAGCATCGTATCAGTGTCAGAGCCAGTCAGTCAGAGGATCAAGGACGTGAATGTGGTCAGTGAGTTCTCCAATGTTTTCCCTGTCAATGTTTCAGGCATCCCACCGACTGAGAGGTGGACTTCTCTATTAAGCTCATGAGAGGTATATTGTCGATCTCTAAGGTACCCTACCGTCTAGTACCTGCAGAGATGAAAGAACTGAAAGACCAGATTCAGGATTTGCCAGATAAGGGTTTCATTTGCCCTAGCTTTTCTCCATTGGGTGCACCGGTACTTTTTGTCAAGAAGAAAAATGGCAGCATGCGGCTTTGCATCGACTACCGAGAGCTGAACAGAGTCATAGTCAAGAACAAGTATCTGTTGCCGAGGATCGAGGATTTGTTTGATCAGCTTCAAGGAGCATCAGTGTTCTAAAAGATATATCTTCGATCCGGATACCATCAATTGAGGGTGAGAGAGTCTGACGTGTATAAGACAGCCTTCCAGATGTGCTATGGGCACTATGAGTTTCTGGTGATGCCCTTCGAGTTTGATGTAGCGCCAGCGATCCTCATGGATCTCATCAATCACGTTTTTCAGCCATATATACTTGGATCAGTTCGTCATAGTTTTATTGACAATATCCTGATTTATTCTAAAAGCAGGGAGGAGCACAGTTAGCACCAGAGGACCGTACTGCAGACTTCACAGGACAGACGACTATATGCCAAGTTCACTAAGTGCGAGTTATGGCTTGACAGAGTGGCGTTCTTGGGTCACATTGTATCTCGAGAGGGTATTAGGTCGACCCCAGTAAGGTCAAAGCAGTCAGAGATTGGGTAGTGCCTAAGAGTGTGACAGAGATCCATAGCTTCTTGGGATTGACTGAGTATTACAGGAAATTCATTCAGGGCTTCTCCTCTATCGTGGTGCCTACGACCACGTTGACGAAGAAGAATGCCAAGTTTATTTGGGGATCTGAGTGCCAGAAGAGCTTTGACATATTGGAGCAAGCATTGACCACTGCACCAGTTCTAGCTATTCCATCAGGGCAGGGAGAGTTCATGGTTTACACAGATGCTTCGAAACTCGTTTTGGGCGCAGTTCTGATGCATCATGACATGGTTATAGCCTACGTGTCCAGACAGCTGAAGGTCCATGAGAAAAATTATCCAACTCATGACCTCGAGCTAGTAGCAGTGTTATTTGCCATGAAGATTCGGAGACACTATCTGTATGGGGAAATGCAATATTTCACTGATCACAAGAGATTGAAGTACTTTTTCACACAGAAAAAACTGAACATGAGACAGAGGAGATGGCTGGAGCTAGTGAAGGATTATAACTGTGACATTAGCTACCATCCGGGTAAGGGTAATATGGTTGCAGATGCTTGAAGCAAGAAGCACACAGTGATTGCTCATTTTTCAGTACAGATACCGCTACAGGCGAAGATTCAGAGGTTTGAGCTTGCAGTTTATGCTAGGGGCGATGCCCCAAATCTTGCTACTCTAACAGTACATCAAACATTGATAGACAGAATTCGGGCAGGGGCAGACTTCTGACGAGCAGTTGCAGAAGTGGAGACCAAGGGACGAGGCTAAGGGCCAAAGACTGTATACAGTTGTGGACAACATAGTCAGATATAGGGACCGCCTATGGGTTTCTGACAGTGATTTCCTGAGAGCATATATCTTGAGCAAGGCCCACAGAACCCCATACTCGATCCATCCAGGGAGTACAAAGATGTATAAAGACCTTCAGACTCTTTATTGGTGGCCGGGCATGAAGCAGGATATTCTGCGTTTCATCTTCTTCTGTTTGCCATGTCAGCAGGTCAAGGCCGAGCATCAGAGACCTACAGAGAAGCTAAGACTACTCCCTATTCCAGAGTGGAAATGGGAGAACATCAACATGGACTTTGTGACAGGGCTTCCGAGGACTGCTGGGGGATATAATGTCATCTGGGTGATAGTTTATCGGCTCACTAAATCAGCTCATTTTTTACCGATCAAGAAGGCTTTCACCATGACTCAGTACGCAAAGCTCTATATCAGAGAGATAGTCAGAGTGGATGGGATCCTAGTGTCCATTGTGTTAGACAGGGATCCGAGATTCACGTCTGCATTCTGGAAGAGTCTTCACCAGGCATTGGGTTACTAAGCTGCTATTCAGTATTGTCTTCCATCCTCAGACATATGGACAGTCAGAGATGGTGATTCAAATTCTGAAGGACCTACTCCGAGCTTGCATGATCAACTTCCAAGGCAGCTGGGAGCCAAAGTTACCTGCAAAGGCCCTCGAACTACTTGCTTGAAAATTTGCGGAAAATTAAAATTTTTTTTTTTAAAGAACTTAATGGCCTCGCTCATAAAATCACTTGTGAAACAAGTTCAATATTTCAAAATAATTGCAGCGGAAGAAAATAAAGTTTTCCAAAAATCACAATTTAAAAATATCCATCAACTGATAAAAATTGTTTGCGGAAAAACATAACAACTGCTGCACTGAGGTCCTCGGGTGCCACTACTGCCGACCCAAGCTGGCTCACTGGTCCCCGCCCTCGGCCCTAGCTTCATCAGTACCTACACAATCAAGTCTAGTGAGCCTAAAGACTCAGCATGCATAAATCGCAGGTAACGAGTAAAAATCTGAATTTAAAATATGCATGTGATAAAATATCCTGTCCTGAGCATACTGAAAAATAATCTGTACTGAGCAATTATAATACGTGCATAACTGAACTGGAAATCACTGTAAAAATATTTGCTCCTTGGAGCCTGTACTGAAATATCTGGTAAAATTTTCTGTTGAGATTATGTTTTACGCCTGTGGCCACTGCACTAAGCTGAACTGATCGGTAACTGGCTACCGGGGAGGCTGAAATTGAACTGAGCTGGCCGGTCACTGGCGACCGGGTGGTACCATACTGAACTGATCGGTCACTGGCGACCGTATAAAAATAACACTCCCACATAGTGAATGAACCACAAGCCATATCGCATAAATCTCAAAAATAATCATTTTCTATTTAATGCACGTAAAATAATTAACTGGCATAATGAAAATGTCCCGTAATTTTACCAACTGGATTGGGTTGGATCGTTCCCAGGCTCGCTGCAACCTAACTGTGCCATGAAAAATATGCAATAGCTTAAACTTGACCAACTACGCAACGTTCAAAAGATGCGACTATGACGCCTAATGACTTCGCATTTAATCATGACTCCGAGCCAACCTGAACCGACACTGAACTGACGTATAGTCATGATTAAAATACGCTGAAAAATCATAAAATAATGCTCCTAAAATGATAGGGTCGAAATCTAGGTGAAATGGAGGCCAAAACACGAAACGCTCTTTCGAGAGTCAATTTGGCACATTGCACCGTAAATTCTCGTACGACCTCAAAAATGATCCAAATGACAAACGGTCAAAAACATGACCTTCCTAACTCAATGAGGCACTGTCCAGTCCAAGGCCATGGGCTAAAAGCCAACCAAGAACTCGAACGAGCCTCTGAACCGACACAGAAACTTGCTGTAATTTCCAGCAGCTGCGACCTAGCTTGCATCGCGTCGTTTGCGAGACTTTTAGCCATTGGGGCTTGAACCACCGACCAAAGCCTCTCCACAACGTCCCAAGGAATGATTTGAACCATGGCTAAGGGCCCTAGGCCAGCCACAATTCGCCTCATTCCAGCAACCACCCGAAAGTTCTCACCGAGGGCCCTCATGCGTGCGTGTGTAGTGTTTATGCTATGATCGATGTCTTGCATCGTTCCAGTGGCCATTTGATTGACCATGGCACGATCTAGACATCTAGGAGCATGATATGAACCGTGGCTAAGGGCCATAGGCCAACCAAGATCCACACCAAGCCAACCAACTCGAAGTACATGTGCTGTCAAAACCAAAGGGGCCGAGAGGGGAGGGGGCTGTTTTCAAGTTTTGATTAAAAACAGAGGGGCCATGGACCAAGCCACCAAAAGGGCAACTTAGTCACGTCTTAGACATGCTAGGGAAGTGATCCAACCATGGCTAAATGCCCTTGGGGCAGCCAAGATCAGATCCTTCCTCCTTGACATCCAAACTGAATTTTCGAATCACATTTCTGCACTTATGGGGAACTTGCTGTCATTTCGGTTTTCCAGCAAGTATGGGGCTGGTTTTGAATGGACCAACATGGTCCTAATGCATCCTACTACATGTATACAAGCCGCCTTGGGAGCCTGGAGTCGATCCAATACCTGAAACCATCAAAACTCAGAAAAACGTGAAGCTTGTCAAGAGAAGTCGAAATTCTGCATGTGTGTTCCAAAATATTTTGACATGGATCTCGATTTTTGCTTGCTACAACATGATCATGTACTGAAAAATAAATGATAATATGACTTGATTGAGGTTTGAAAGAAATCTAGACATGCCTGGTTTCGTTTCGAAAGAAAACGAACGAAACAACGTCGACGCGGCACGGAGGAGGTGGAGCGCTTCTTGTCTACCTTCCTTGAACTCGATTTTCTTGCCTTTCTCCCTAGCTATGGCTCACGATTTTTACCTCTGAAAAGGGTCTTATTTTCACTCAGATTTCGAAAGAAAGGAGAGGGGGAAAAATGGTTAGGAGGGTGAGGGAAGTGGGTGCAAGATATAAGGAAGGATCAAGACCAAGTCCACTCCCTTTGAATTTGAATTTTGAATTATGGTTTGATATCAAATGAGTTGGTGGATGCTTCTAGGAGGTGGTGGCCGAAATTTATCTTGATTCTAGACTAGGATATGTCCATTTATTTAATTAAATTGTGCTCCCAAAAATCCTAGAATTATCCTACTAATTACATGCAAAGAATTGGTCAAAGTTGATGAGTTGGAAAATGAATCTTCTAGCACTAAGGGTGGCCGAAAAATGCATGATAAAATAAAGGGAAATGTTGATTATCTAGTCAACTAATAATCCTTGAAAGCCTTACTAATCCTTTAAATAATTTAGTGAGCTAACCCCTTAATTTAATAACTTAAATGAGTTCATTTCTTAATCACCTCAAATAATTAAATTAAATCTTCAAACCTCCCTTTCTAACTTAAATGAACTTAGTTACTAGCTAAATTAACTTCTGGAAATATTTCTCGAATCTTAAATTCTATCTCAAAACTCCAACTCCGGTCCGGCCTCACTGAAAATACTGAAATGCTAAAAATCATACTACTGAACTGAAATAATAAATAATTAACTTCATATAAATGCATTTAAAATAATCATGCAATGAAGTCAATTAAATTTAAAAAATCTAGAATTATGCATGGCTTATACGTCTACTCATTTACGGGTTCTACAATCCTCCCCCCTTAAATAAATTTCGTCCTCGAAATTAGAACTCACCGAATAACTCAGGGTATCGACTTCCTCATCTCCGGCTCAGACTCCCACGTAGCTTCCTCCTCTGAATGGTTGAGCCATTTGACTTTGACTCGCTTAACCAACTTGTTCCGAAGTTTCTTCTCCTGTCTGTCTAGGATCTGCACGGGTCTCTCCTCATAAGATAAGTTCGGGAGTAAGCTGCAACGGCTCTAAATTCAGCACATGCGAAGGATTTGCCATATACTTCCTCAGCATGGAGACGTGAAAGACATTGTGTACTCCTGGCCAGATTCGGCGGAAGAGCCACACGAATACGCTAGCGTCCCAACTCTGTCGAGGATCTCAAACGGTCCAATGAATCTCGGACTGAGCTTCCCTTTCTTGCCAAATCTCATGACACCCTTCATAGGTGCCACTTTCACGAAGACATGATCGCCCACTGCAAACTCTAACTCTCTCCTCCGCTGATCGGCATAACTCTTCTGTCGGCTCTGAGCAGTCCTCATCCTATCACGGATCTTGACTACTACATCTGCTTGCCTGCTGAACAATCTCTGGACCCAACTCTGCTCTCTCTCCTACTTCATCCCAATGAACAGGAGATCTACACTTGCGGCCATACAGCGCCTCATACGGAGCCATACCTATAGACGACTGGAAACTGTTGTTATAGGTGAACTCTACCAACTGGTAAGTTCGACTCCCAACTCCCAGAGAAATCAATGACGCAAGCACGGAGAAGATCCTCTAAGATCTGAATAACTCGCTCCGACTGTCCATCTGTCTGCGGATGGAAAGCTGTGCTAAACAGCAACTTCGTACCCATAGTCGAATGCAAACTCTTCCAAAACGAGGAAGTGAATCTGGGATCTCTGTCGGATACGATCGAAACTGGAATACCATGGAGTCGGACTATCTCTCGGATATACAGCTCTGCATACTGAACCATGGTGAAAGTCGTCTTAATAGGCAAGAAGTGCGTTGATTTGGTAAGACGATCTACAATCACCCAGATAGCATTCGATCCTCTGGCTGACCTCGGCAATCCGGTCACAAAGTCCATGGTAATGTTCTCCCACTTCCACTCGGAAATAGGAAGAGGCTTGAGCAAACCTGCTGGTCTCTGATGCTCGGCCTTCACTAACTGGCAAGTCAGGCACTCGGATACAAAACGCCTGATGTCCTTCTTCATCCCTGGCCACCAATACAATAGCTGCAGATCTTTGTACATCTTCGTACTCCCAGGGTGAATGGAGTACGGGGACGTATGGGCCTCTGATAAGATGTCTGCTTGGATAGAATCACTGCTAGGAACCCATATCCTATCTCGGTATCTCACAATACCGTCGCTGACTGTATACAAAACACTGCCCTTAGCTTCATCTCTCTTCTTCCACTGTGCCAACTGCTCATCTGCTGCCTGACCGCTGCGAATACGGTCAATAAGAGAGGACTGGATAGTCAAGGTAGATAAACGAGGAACTCTACCTCGAGGGTAAGTCTCAAGATCAAACCTCTGCATCTCGATCTAAAGAGGTTTCTGAATCGTCAAATGAGCCATCACTGCGACTTTCTGCTCAAAGCATCCGCAACTACATTAGCTTTACCCGGGTGGTAGCTAATGTCACAATCGTAGTCTTTCACAAGCTCCAACCAACGCCTCTGACGCATGTTCAGCTCCTTCTGCGTAAAGAAATACTTGAGGCTCTTATGGTCGGTAAAGATCTGACACTTCTCCCCATACAGATAGTGCCTCCAAATCTTCAAAGCAAAAACTACGGCCGCTAACTCCAGATCATGGGTGGGGTAGTTCTTCTCGTGAATTTTCAGCTGTCGAGAAGCATACGCTATCACTCTCCCATGCTGCATCAAAACTGCACCTAAACCAAGCTTCGAAGCATCGTATAAAGGACAAACTCACCAGGATCCTGACGGTACAGGCCAAAACGGGTGCTGAGATAAGAGCTTGCTTCAAAGTATCGAAGCTCTTCTGACACTCCTCGCTCCACACAAACTTCACATTTTTCTTTGTCAGTGCTGTGAGTGGAACGGCAATAGAGAGAAATCCTTGGATGAATTTCCTGTAATATCCTGCTAGCCCAAGGAAACTGCGGATCTCGGATGCATTCTGAGGCACAACCCAATCTCTGACTGCTACAAATTTTGCGGGGTCTACCTCAATGCCACTGCTAGAAACAATGTGGCCCAAGAACGCCACCTTCTCTAACCAGAATTCGCACTTACTGAACTTTGCGAATAATTTATGTTTCTGCAATGTCTGCAACACTGTGGTCAGATGCCTGCTGTGCTCCTCCCGACTCTTGGAGTAGACGAGAATGTCATCTATGAACACTATCACAAACTGGTCGAGGTACGGCTGAAATACGCGATTCATGAGATCCATGAAGATCGCTGGCGCATTCGTCAGACCGAATGGCATCACAAGGAACTCGTAGTGACCATAACGAGTTCTGAAAGCTGTCTTCGAAACATCAGCACCTCTCACCCTCAACTGGTGATAACCAGAACGCAGATCTATCTTGGAGAAAATCGAAGCTCCCTGCAACTGGTCAAACAGATCCTCAATCCTCGGCAGTGGGTATTTATTCTTCACTGTAACCCTGTTCAACTCCCGGTAGTCAATGCAAAGCCTCATCGAGCCATCCTTCTTTTTCACAAATAAGACCGGCGCGCCCCATGGAGAAAAGCTCGGGCGAATGAACTCCTTGTTGAGAAGTTCCCGGATCTGCTTCTTAAGCTCTGCCATCTCTGTCGGTGCTAGACGGTACGGCGCTTTGGATATCGGAGCCGTACCTTGCATAAGCTCAATGGAAAACTCCACCTCTCTCTCTGGTGGCATACCAGAGACGTCTTCGTGAAAAACGTCTAAGAAATCTCTAACAATCGGAACATCTGAGGCTGACTGGCTGGGTTCCTCGGGGACAGATAAAAAGGTTGCTAGAAATGCCCGACACCCTCTATGCATGAGCTTCCTAGCCTGAACATAAGGAATAATGCGCGGTAAAGGAAAGTACCTGTCCGGCTCAAATAAGAACTGCTCCATTCCAGGCGGTCGGACAAGAACGGATTTCCGCTGGAAGTCTATCAACACTCTGTTCCTCAATAGCCAGTCCATCCCTAGGATGATGTCAAATTCCGGCATCGGTAGCACAATCAGATCCGCATAAACAAGATTACCGTGCAGCTCAAGGTCTATATCTCGGATAACATTGGTGGCTGCCATCTCCTCTCCTGACGGCAACACTACTGAAAAGGCTGTATCTAGCCCAATGGTCTGGATCTTGAGAAAGTTTGCAAAGACCTCCGAAATAAACGAGTGAGTGGCCCCTGAATCTATCAAGGCCTTGGTAGCGGAACCAGATATAAAAATTCTCCCTGAAAGAGCGGAGCTCTAAGTTGAATCCCACTACAAGATCTAAGCTTATAGACATGCAAAGGTCTAGGTTCCTCTAGCTTAATTTCCCCGAAATAAATCTAAGTAGAGCATGCAATCCTATAACAGTTCTAAGTTCAAAATCTAAATCCCGATTCCCAAAATGTTGAAAGTCGAAGAATAACTTAAAGTTTAAAGGTACCTGTCAACAACATAGTCTCCGGGTTGGCTTCCGCGGCATGGAGAGCAAAAACTCTGCCTTGGGTAGGCAGATTCCTCTGAGGGCACTGCAGCAACATGTGGTCTGGACTGCCACACTTAAAACACTTTCCTGAGCCAGCCATACATGCTCCAGGATGGCGACGTGAGCACCTGGGACAGACTGGGTGCTCCTGAGTCCTCGGGGCTGGGCGTCCCCGCTGCTGCTGCTGCTGCTGCTGCTGGCCTCTGTTCTTGGGCGGTCCATGAAAAGGCCTCTTATTCTGCTGCTGATGCTGATGAGGAGGAGGGTGGTGCGGTGCCTGGACTGGGCGCTTGCCCTGGCGATCCCTCTCGATATCCCGCAGATCCTGCTCTGCGGCTAAGGCCTTAGAGACGGCAATCTCATAAGTAGCAGGGTCAGATACCCTAACATCCCGGCGCAAGATCGGCCGTAAACCCACCAGGAAGTGCATCAGCTTGGCTTTGGCATCATTCGCTATCAGGGGCACAAAGTGACAGCCCCTCTCGAACTTACGGATAAACTCCGTAACCGACATATCCCCTTGTCTCAGACTCATGAACTCGGTGGTCAGCCTGGTGCGAACCTCCTCAGCAAAATACTTGGAGTAGAAAACCTCCGTAAAGCGGGTCCAAGAAAGTGTAGCCAATGTCAGGGCTACCGAAGCTCCTTCCCACCATAAGCGGGCGTCTCCAGTGAACAGGTAGGTGGCACATCGGACTCGGTCTGCGTCCCCCAGCTCCATAAAATCGAAGATAACCTCGAGGGATTTGATCCATCCCTCGGCAACCATGGGGTCAGATGCCCCAGAGAATTCCTTCGGGCGCATCTTCATGAATCGCTCATACACTGCCTCGGGCCCTGTCGGCCTGGCTGCGGCTGCGGCTACGGCTGCGGCATTGCCCCCCGCAAACTGTGCGAAGAACTGTGCCATCCCAGCTAACATCTGGGCACTCATGTCCGGTGGGGGCGGTGGAGGAGGTGGTAGGTCTCCCTCCGGTCTATGCTCCTCTCTGTCCTCTCGGCGAGGCTCCACCTCTCTGTTGCGCTCTAAAATGCGTCTAGGGGGCATACTGTTCCAACATAACCCATACGTAACTAACATGCATAATTCCATAATTTATTTTAAATGAACTCTGAAATACTGAAAATATGGAAGCATGCTGACAAAATAATTCATGCTATAACTGAAATGCTGAACAAAATGCTGAACTAAAAAAAAAACTTACAGACCAAAGGCGTGGCTTCGTGAGCTTCTCGCGGTCAGTAGTAGTGAAACCCTATACAGAACCACCGCTCTGATACCAACTGTGAGGGCCCTCGAACTACTTGCTTGAAAATTTGCGGAAAATTAAAAATTTTCTTTTTAAAAGAACTTAAATGGCCTCATTCATAAAATCACTGGTGAATCAAGTTCAATATTTCTAAATATTGCAGCGGAAGAAAATCAAAGTTTTGCCAACAACAACGATTTAAAAATATCCAACAACTGATAAAAATTGTTTGCGAAGAAAATAACAACTGCTGCTCTGAGGTCCTCGGGTGCCACTACTGCCGACCCAAGCTGGCTCACTGGTCCCCGCCCTCGGCCCTGGCCTCATCAGTACCTACAACAATCAAGTCTAGTGAGCCTAAAGACTCAGCATGCATAAATCGCAGGTAACGAGTAAAAATCTGAATTTAAAATATGCATGTGATAAAATATCCTGTCCTGAGGACATACTGAAAATAATCTGTACTGAGCAATTATAATACGTGCATAACTGAACTGGAAATCACTGTAAAAATATTTGCTCCTTGGAGCCTGCACTGAAATATCTGGTAAAATTTTCTGTTGAGATTATGTTTTACGCCTGTGGCCACTGCACTAAGCTGAACTGATCGGTAACTGGCTACCGGGGAGGCTGAAACTGATCTGAGCTGGCCGGTCACTGGCGACCGGGTGGTACCATACTGAACTGATCGGTCACTGGCGACCGTATAAAAATAACACTCCCACATAGTGAATGAACCACAAGCCATATCGCATAAATCTCAAAAATAATCATTTTCTGTTTAATGCACGTAAAATAATTAACTGGCATAATGAAAATTCCTGTAATTTTACCAACTGGATTGGATTGGATCGTTCCCAGGCTTGCTGCAACCTAACTGTGCCATGAAAATATGCAATGCAATAGCTTAAACTTGACCAACGATGCAATTTACGTTCAAAAGATGCGACTATGACGCCTAATGACTTCGCATTTAATCATGACTCCGAGCCAACCTGAACCGACACTGAACCGACGTATAGTCATGATTAAAATACACTGAAAAATCATAAAATAATGCTCCTAAAATGATAGGGTCGAAATCTAGGTGAAATGGAGGCCAAAACACGAAACGCTCTTTCGAGAGTCAATTTGGCACATTGCACCGTAAATTCTCGTACGACCTCAAAAATGATCCAAATGACAAACGGTCGAAAACATGACCTTCCCAACTCAATGAGGCACTGACCAGTCCAAGGCCATGGGCTAAAAGCCAACCAAGAACTCAAACGACGCTTCTAAACAGCAGCATACTTGCTGTCAAAAAAATACAGCAGCTGCGCACTACAAGACTTGCATTGGTTTCGAGACTATCGGCCATTAGGGGCGTGAACCACCGACCAGAGACTCTTACCAACATCCCAAGGAATGATTTGAACCATGGCTAAGGGCCCTAGGCCAGCCACAATCCGCATCACACCAAATCTTAACCGAAGGGTCCAACCGAGAGCAACGTGCATGCGTGTGTAGTGTTTATGCTATGATCGATGTCTTGCGTCGTTCCAGTGGCCATTTGATTGACCATGGCACGATCTAGACATCTAGGAGCATGATATGAACCGTGGCTAAGGGCCATAGGCCAACCAAGATCCACACCAAGCCACAAAAGAAACGAACCATATGCTGAAAAATGGAAGGGCCGAATGGGGAAAGGGGCTGTTCTTGTTGATTATTTAAAAAACCGATGAGCCATGGACCAAGCCACCAAAAGGGCGACTTAGTCACGTCTTAGACATGCTAGGGAAGTGATCCAACCATGGCTAAAGGCCCTTGGGGCAGCCAAGATCAGATCCTTCCTCCTTGACATCCAAACTGAATTTTCGAATCACATTTCTGCACTTATGGGGAACTTGCTGTCATTTCGGTTTTCCAGCAAGCATGGGGATGGTTTGAATGGACCAACATGGTCCTAATGCATCCTACTACATGTATACAAGCCGCCTTGGGAGCCTGGAGTCGATCCAATACCTGAAACCATCAAAACTCAGAAAAACGTGAAGCTTGCCAAGGAAATCGAAAATTCTGCATGTGTGGTTTCAAAATGTTTTAACATGGATCTCGATTTTTGCTTGACTAAACATGATCATGTACTGAAAAATAAATGATAATATGACTTGATTGAGGTTTGAAAGAAATCTAGACATGCCTGGTTTCGTTTCGAAAGAAAACGAACGAAACAACGACGACGCGGCACGGAGGAGGTGGAGCGCTTCTTGTCTACCTTCCTTGAACTCGATTTTCTTGCCTTTCTCCCTAGCTATGGCTCACGATTTTTACCTCTGAAAAGGGTCTTATTTTCACTCAGATTTCGAAAGAAAGGAGAGGGGAAAAATGGTTAGGAGGGTGAGGGAAGTGGGTGCAAGATATAAGGAAGGATCAAGACCAAGTCCACTCCCTTTGAATTTGAATTTTGAATTATGGTTTGATATCAAATGAGTTTGTGGATGCTTCAAGGAGGTGGTGGCCGAAATTTATCTTGATTCTAGACTAGGATATGTCCATTTATTTAATTAAATTGTGCTCCCAAAAATCCTAGAATTATCCTACTAATTACATGCAAAGAATTGGTCAAAGTTGATGAGTTGGAAAATGAATCTTCTAGCACTAAGGGTGGCCGAAAAATGCATGATAAAATAAAGGGAAATGTTGATTATCTAGTCAACTAATAATCCTTGAAAGCCTTACTAATCCTTTAAATAATTTAGTGAGCTAACCCCTTAATTTAATAACTTAAATGAGTTCATTTCTTAATCACCTCAAATAATTAAATTAAATCTTCGAACCTCCCTTTCTAACTTAAATGAACTTAGTTACTAGCTAAATTAACTTCTGGAAATATTTCTCGAATCTTAAATTCTATCTCAAAACTCCAACTCCGGTCCGGCCTCACTGAAAATACTGAAATGCTAAAAATCATACTACTGAACTGAAATAATAAATAATTAACTTCATATAAATGCATTTAAAATAATCATGCAATGAAGTCAATTAAATTTAAAAATCTAGAATTATGCATGGCTTATACGTCTACTCATTTACGGGTTCTACACGATCCCATGACCTATAGGATAAGTACATTGATATCAAGAGTCCTTGTACCAATTGAGCTAACACCTCTGACCGATTTCGTAAAATAACAGCGGAATTTTTCTAAAATTTATTTAGAGGGAAGGAGGATTTAAAATTCTATTGACATAAAATATTTATAATAAAAAAATATACATGATCAATCAAGTGTTTTATCAAAATACAAAATATCATTTTTGATCATGTCCAAAATTCTAGCAAAATAGCCTTCTTCTTTCCATCTCTTGTATGCATATGACCCCGGCTTCAATCAACGTCCTGGCTCGTCGCTCTTATCTGCATCACATGAATAACTGAAATGAGTATAAAACTCAGCAAGTGGAACTCTTACATAGCAATGGATACATATCATACTCTGTAAAACATGGCTTTGAAATCATTAAATACCATCAACTCTGAAACATAAATATCATAGCATGAATAACAATAACGATGGTATTTCTCTTTTCTCTGATGGATTGATATCTAAATAGTATCTCTGTCTCTGTACCTATATCCCATCGATATAAATCGATACTCTGTTGGGATATAAGCATATGGTCGTTGATCAACTAATTGCATGCAATCTCTGACTATGTATGTATCAATCCAATAAATCATTTGAACTCTCTTTTAGGCATTAAACCAAACACTTTGCATACTCTTTTCTTTTGTATTCCCTTTGACATAATTGAGACATAAAATGCCTCTAATATACAAAAAGGTGTATTAATACATAGCATGAATCAAATGGAAGGGAATAACATGTTAAAACCATTGAAACACCATACATATATTATCATGTGAGCACAAGGAAATGAATTCCACTTACTACACTTGGATCACTTGATTCTATTCTCTTGGTACAATTCCTACAACAATAACCCAAGTAATGAACCATCAACAACTCAATAATCTAACAACCAAACCATAACATCCATAAAACCAACACAATCAACAAACCCATGATTTCTCCCCAACACCAAAATCCAAGAATAAACAAAACCACAAGCTTACCTTAGCTCCTTGAACCCAAAATAATCTTGCTCTCACTTCAACAACCCAACAAGAAGCTTGAATCAAAGGAAAGGAAGAAGGAATGAGAACCCTAGCTCTCCCTTGAAGTGAAGAACCGAGAAGAATGGAGGAAATGAGACAAAAAAGTGAACCAACTCATGTATTTAATCACTTAAAATCAAAAACACGCTTTCACTGTTCATACACCGCGGGTGCGTTGCTAATCTTACCGCGGGTGCGCTGAGCGTACTGGACAACCACCGAAAATCTGAAAACGTCGACCGCAGGTGCGCTACAAAACTGATCGCGGATGCAGTCTAGCCTCTGCCCAAACACCGCGGGTGCGGTGGTTAACTGACCGCGGGTGCGGTCACCTCTGTAGCCACAACAAACTTTTGCAACTAAAATCAAATCGCAACACTGCTTCTCCTCATAATCCGGCAACACTCTCAACAAGAAAGTTGCACCTCTATGTCTTATCTAACCACTCCAATTGGCCTCATACCAATTGGCTCAACATACGAATTATCATGAATTAAATCGCAACGACGCTACACTATAACCACACATCCTCTATATCATCAATACTATGAATCATAAATCGAAATTCTTAACATCTAAACTATACTTAAACTTAACCAAATAATCCATAAACATACATTAAATCTTAAACCGTACCGTTCACCAAGCTTGGCTATTACAATCTCCCCTCCTTAAAGGAATTTTGTCCTCGAAATTGACGTTACTGCTTAAACAACTCAGGATACTTCCCTCTCATCTCATCCTCTGGTTCCCACGTGGCTTCTTCAATCAACTGATTCTTCCAAAGGACTTTAACAATGCCGATCTCTTTGTTTCTCAATACTTTAACTTTGCGATCCAGAATCTGAACTGGAATCTCTTGGTCCGTCAAATTCGGCGTCAAATCCAATGGCTCGTGACGAAGAACATGGGAAGGATTTGCAATATACTTCCTGAGCATGGAGACATGAAAAACATTATGAAATCTATCAAGATCTGGCGGTAGGGCTAACCTGTAGGCTCGATCACCAACCCTATCCAAGATTTCAAATGGGCCAATAAATCTTGGACTCAACTTTCCCTTCTTACCAAACTGCATCACACCTTTAAGAGGCGCTATCTTCAAGAACACGTGGTCGCCGACCTCAAATTGCAACGGCCTACGTCGTACATCAGCATAACTCTTCTGTCTCGACTGTGCTATCTTCATCCTCTCTCAAATCACAGCAACAACATCAGCTGTCTGTTGGACCAATTCTGGACCCAACATCTTTCTCTCACCAATCTCGTCCCAATACAAGGGAGATCTACACTTTCTGCCATAAAGTGCTTCATACGGTGCCATGCCAATCGTCGCTTGTTAGCTATTATTGTACGTGAACTCAACAAGAGGCAATTTGGAATCCCAGCTACCAGGATAATCAATAGTACAAGCTCTGAGCATATCCTCTAAAATCTGAATAACTCTCTCTGATTGACCGTCGCTCTGGGGGTGATATGCTGTACTGAATGCTAACCGTGTACCCATAGCTCTGTGCAAACTCTTCCAAAACTCTGAAGTAAATCTAGGGTCACGATCAGACACGATCGACACAGGAACACCATGAAGTCTAACAATCTCAGCTATGTACTCTTCGGCATACTAGTTCATGGAATACGTCGTTTTGACTGGAAGAAAATGCGCTGACTTGGTCAACCGATCAACAATAACCCAAATAGAGTTAAAACCTTTCCGCATTCTGGGAAGACCAGTCACGAAGTCCATCGTAATATGCTCCCATTTCCATTGAGGAATCGGCAATGATAGCAATGTCCCAGCAGGTCTCTGATGTTCTATTTTCACCTGCTGAAAAGTTAGGCACCGAGAAATAAACATGTCAATATCTTTCTTCATACCTGGCCACCAATAGAGTCTACAGAGATCCTGATACATCTTGGTGCTACCTGGATGTATCGAGTATGGCGCGGTATGTGCCTCTGTCAAGACGTCTCGCCGAATATCATCACCAGTAGGAACGCATATACGGACTCTGAATGTCATCAAACCATCCCCATTCATCCCAAACTCTGAATTACCTCTCTCATCTGCTCTGGCTCTCATCTCTATCAATTGTAAATCATTGACCTGCTCTCTACGGATTCTGTCCGTCAATGTAGCCCGAATGACCAACGCTGAAAAGCGAGCAATGGTTCCTGGGACTACAAAAGCTATCTCCTCTCGTTGCAAGTCTAACAACGGCGGCTGCTGAATCATAGCACTCAAAGAAGAACTCGACTTACGGCTCAATGCATCTGCTACAACATTTGCTTTCCTTGGGTGATAACTAATCGTCACATCATAGTCTTTGAAAAGCTCTAACCACCGTCTCTGACGCATATTGAGTTCTTTCTGAGAAAACAAATACTTTAAACTCTTGTGGTCCGTGAAAATTTCACACTTTTTGCCATATAAATAGTGTCTCCAGATTTTCAGAGCGAATACCACATCTGCCAGTTCCAGATCATGCGTACGATAATTCTTCTCATAGTCTTTCAATTGACGAGAAGCATAGGCTATAACCTTTCCACGTTGCATCAGCAATGCACCGAGACCCTTCTTCGACGCATCGGTATAAACAACAAAGTCCTCTGAACCACTGGGCAATGCAAGTACCGGAGCTGTTGTCAATCTATCTTTCAACTCTTGAAATCCACTTTGGCATTCATTGGACCACTCAAACTTCACAGTCTTTCTCGTCAAATTGGTTAACGACAGGGAAATCTTGGAAAAATATGCAATAAAACGACGATAATACCCGCCAAACCAAGAAAACTGCGTACCTCTGATACAGTGGTAGGAATAGGCCACTTCTGAATCGCCTCGATTTTCACTGGATCAACAGCTATACCATCCTTCGAGACAACATGGCCTAAGAAAGAAATCTGCTCCAACCAGAACTCACATTTCTTCAACTTAGCATACAACCTCTTCTCTCTCAACAACTGAAGAACAACTCTGAGGTGCTCTGCATGAAACTCTCTGGTCTTGGAATAAATCAAAATGTCATCGATAAAAACAATGACAAAGCTATCCAAATACGGTTTGAACACCCGGTTCATAAGATCCATGAAGACTGAAGGAGCATTAGTCAGGCCGAATGACATAACAAGAAATTCATAATGACCATACCTGGTCCGAAACGCCGTCTTAGGGATATCAGACTCCCTAACTTTCAACTGATAATAGCCAGATCGCAAATCAATCTTCGAAAACATTGTAGCCCCCTGCAGTTGGTCAAAAAGATCGTCTATTCGCGGCAACGGATATTTATTCTTGATAGTCACTTTGTTGATCTCTCTATAATCAATGCAAAGCCGCAAAGACCCATCTTTCTTCTTGACGAAAAGAACCGGAGCTCCCCAAGGCGAAGAACTCGGCCGAATAAAACCTTTATCCAATAGATCCTGCAACTGAGTCTTCAACTCTTTCATCTCTGAAGGGGCCATTCTATACGGAGCCTTAGAAATAGGAACCGTACCCGGAACTAGATCAATCACAAACTCTACATCTCTGTCCGGCGGTAAACCCGGCACATCATCCTCAAATACCTCAGGAAATTCTCTCACAACATCAATATCATCAATATTCAACTTCACAATTCTATCAATATCGACAATCGAAGCCAAAAACCCATCACAACCTCTAAACAACAACTTCTTAGCCTCAAGACACGAAATAAAAGGAAGGACCAGCGAAGTACCTGCACTGGCGAGCATACCTTCCTTATTAACATCATCTGCAAATTTCACCGTCTTGGCAACGCAATCAATCACTGCACGGTAAGTTGATAGCCAATCCATGCCAAGTATAATATCAAACACAACCATCGGAATAACAATCAGATCGGCAAAAACCATTCGCTCATCAATTTGAACAGAGCACGCATACACAATAGATGTCGGGCACAAAACATCCCCAGAAGGCAATACAACATTAAACTGGAGGGGAAGAACAGAAGGAACTAAACCCAAAGATCTCAAAAATAGTTCAGACATAAAAGAATGAGTAGCACCTGTATCAATCAATGTCGTAGTTACTCTGTCTGAAATTAAAATAGTGCTAGAGATCACAGAAGAATCATGGTTTATACCTTCCTTCGTCATGGTAAAGATGCGACCCTGCACCTTCTCTTTACTTGATCCTCTCGGACAGTCCTTGGCAATATGGCCTGCAGTGCCACAACGATAACAAGTATGAGTACTAAATCTGCACTCTCCCCTATGATGCCTACTGCACTTGGGACACAACGGCTTCTCTGGATCAGATGGAACTGTCGGTGCTTTAGAACTCGGCTCTAACCTGCCTTTCCCTTTGAAACTGTCCCTTCCTCTTTGGCTCGAATCCTGACCCCTTTGAGCAATAGCCTGTTGCCTTGCCTGTCTCTCTCTTGCAATATCTTTCTCATCTTGCTCGGCTAACAAGGCTTTAGCCACAATCTCTTTAAATGTCACCGCTTTAGACATATTGATGTCCCTTTTGATCTCTGCTCGAAGACCTCTAATGAAATGAGCACCCTTGTCTTTGTCATTGGAGGCAATATATAGGGCAAACAGACAGCCCTCCTCAAACTTCAAAACGTACTCGTCAACATTCATACCTCTTTGACGAAGCTCTAAAAACTCAGTCACCTTCCGAGCTCTAAGTGCATCTGGGAAGTACTTGTCGTAGAAAAGACAGTAAAATCTTGCCACTTCAATGCCGGAACATCAACACTTACCTTGGTGGCATTCCACCAAATGCGTGCAGCTTTGACTAACATGAACATTGCACAACCAATTCTGTCCTTGTCTTCATAGTTAAGATGATCAAATATCGCCTCAAGTGCTTTGATCCACTCTACAGCCACCAATGGATCGGTGCTTCCTGCAAACTCAGGCGAATCCATCCTCTTGAAAGCAGTAAATATCCCATCGGTTCCAACTGCTTGAGCCACTTGGCCTCTCCCTTGGCCTCTAACTTGACCTGTACCTTGCAAACGGAGCAACTGCTGAATCTGTTCACTGTGAACCTTGGCTTGCTCTTTCAATAACTTGCCGAACTCGCCGACAACTCTCGATGAAGAGCTATCCTCACCCTCTGTAGCTTTTCTCTTAGGAGGCATTAACTCCTACAATGTGCTCACATAATACATATCAACCAATGACAATAAATAGATGTAGAAGAAAACATACCCGGACTGTTGAAAGTAGACGAAGTCATATGCATTGGTCCGAAGAACGTTGCTCTGATACCACTAAATGTAACACCTCTGACCGATTTCGTAAAATAACAGCGGAATTTTTCTAAAATTTATTTAGAGAGAAGGAGGATTTAAAATTCTCTTGACATAAAACATTTATAATCAAAAACATATACATGATCAATTAAATTTTTTTATCAAAATACAAAATATCGTTTTTGATCATGTCCAAAATGCTAGCAAAATAGCCTTCTTCTTTCCATCTCTTGTATGCATATGACCCCGGCTTCAATCAATGTCCTGGGTCGTCGCTCTTATCTGCATCACATGAATAACTGAAATGAGTATAAAACTCAGCAAGTGGAACTCTTACATAGCAATGGATACATATCATACTCTGTAAAACATGGCTTTGAAATCATTAAATACCATCAACTCTGAAACATAAGTATCATAGCATGAATAACAATAACGATGGTATTTCTCTTTTCTCTGATGGATTGATATCTAAATAGTATCTCTGTCTCTGTACCTATATCCCATCGATATAAATCGATACTCTATTTGGATATAAGCATATGGTCGTTGATCAACTAATTGCATGCAATCTCTGACTATGTATCTATCAATCCAATAAATCATTTGAACTCTCTTTTAGGCATTAAACCAAACACTTTGCATACTCTTTTCTTTTGTATTCCCTTTGACATAATTGAGACATAAAATGCCTCTAATATACAACAAGGTGTATTAATACATAGCATGAATCAAATGGAAGGGAATAACATGTTAAAACCATTGAAACACCATACATATATTATCATGTGAGCACAAGGAAATGAATTCCACTTACTACACTTGGATCACTTGATTCTCTTCTCTTGGTACAATTCCTACAACAATAAACCAAGTAATGAACCATCAACAACTCAATAATCCAACAACCAAACCATAACATCCATAAAACCAACACAATCAACAAACCCAGTGATTTATCCCCAACACCAAAATCCAAGATAAACAAAACCACAAGCTTACCTTAGCTCTTTGAACCCAAAATAATCTTGCTCTCACTTCAACAACCCAACAAGAAGCTTGAATCAAAGGAAATGAAGAAGGAATGAGAACCCTAGCTCTCCCTTGAAGTGAAGAACCGAAAAGAATGGAGGAAATGAGACAAAAAAGTGAACCAACTCATGTATTTAATCACTTAAAATCGAAAACAAGCTTTCACTGTTCATACCCCGCGGGTGCGCTGCTGATCTTACCGCGGGTGCGCTGAACATACTGGACAACCACCAAAAATCTGAAAACGTCGACCGCAGGTGCGCTACAAAACTGATCGCGGATGCAGTCTAGCCTCTGCCCAAACACCGCGGGTGCGGTGGTTAACTGACCGCGGGTGCGGTCACCTCTGTAGCCACAACAAACTTTTGCAACTAAAATCAAATCGCAACGCTGATTCTCCTCATAATCCGGCAACACTCTCAACAAGAAAGTTGCACCTTTATGTCTTATCTAACCATTCCAATTGGCCTCATACCAATTGGCTCAACATACGAATTATCATGAATTAAATCGCAACGATGCTACACTATAACCACACATCCTCTATATCATCAATACTATGAATCATAAATCGAAATTCTTAACATCTAAACTATACTTAAACTTAACCAAATAATCCATAAACATACATTAAATCTTAAACCGTACCGTTCACCAAGCTTGGCTACTACAGAACCCTTAAAGAAGCTACTAGAACAATGCTTGCTGATTCTGGTATTTCTTAGAGGTTTTAAGCAGAAGCTGTAAACACTGCATGTTACACTCAGAACAGATCAATGATTAATAAAAATCATTTGAAAACGCCATATGAGATCTGGCATGGACGTAAAAGTGTGGTTTCTTATTTCAAAATATTCGATTTCAAATGTTTTATTCTCGATAATGACAAAAATCATTTAAAAGCTTTTGATGCTAAATATGCAAAGAGAATATTTCTTGGTTATTCATCAGTTAGTAAAGCTTATCGAGTATTTAACAAATGCACTTTCAATGTCGAGGAGTCAATTCATATGGTATTTGATGAATTTGTACTAACTAATAAGCCAACTGATCCAGTTGAGTTAGTTGATCACTTTATTGATAAAGTTTGATGGATGATATTGAAGAATAAAATCACATCAATCAAAATATCCTTCAAACACCAGAACCAGAAGTGCTGGATTAATCAGTTGAACAAGAAACTGTTCCTGATAATCAGTTGGTAGAGAAAAATGATAATATTCAAATACCAACTGAAGCAGCAACAACTGAAAATGAAGAGAACATTCAGTTACCAACATAAATAGTTGCTGAGATCGATGCAACAAATACTGAATATAGATGGTAGAAATCTCATCCACCAGAATTGGTGATAGGTAACCCATCTGATCCTGTAAGAACTCGAAATCAAATTATTAATTTATTTATTAATTCAGTTTTTGTTTCCCAACTGAAACCGAAGAAAATTGATGAAGTTCTTGCTGATCCTAACTGGATAATTGCTATGAAAGAAGAGGTAAATCAGTTTACACGTAACAATGTCTGGAACTTAGTTCCAAGACCAGTTTCTAAAACTGTTATAGGTACGAATTGGGTGTACAGAAACAAACTAAACGAAGATGGTTCAGTTGTGCGCAATAAAGCGAGGCTTGTAGTACAAGGATATAGGCAAGAAGAAGGAATCGATTACGACGAGACATATATACCAGTTGCAAGACTGGAAGCAATCACATCTTGCTTATGCCTCATTCAAAAAATTTAAAGTCTAACAAATAGATGTCAAGAGTGCATTTCTGAATGGTCAATTGCAGGAAGAATTATATGTTGAACAACCACCAGGTTTTGTAAATCACTCTCTTCCTGATCGTATTTATCATTTGAACAAAGCTCTATATGGTCTTAAACAAGCTCCAAGAGCTTGGTATGAAACACTTTCAAAATTCCTAACTTATCATGATTTTACTGTTGGATCAGTTGATAAGACTATGTTCAAATTTTCAAAGAATGATCATATTTTATTTGTGGAAATATATGTTGATGATATTATTTTTGAGTCAACTAACCCCAAATTATGTGTGAAATTTGCCAATTTCATGCAGGAAAAATTTGAGATGAGTATGATGGGTGAACTGACATTCTTTCTCGGTCTGCAAGTGAAACAACTGAAAACTGGGTCTTTTATCAGTCAGACCAAATACACGAAAGAATTGCTCAAGAAATTTGGCATGGAAACATGTTCAGCTACAAATACTCCCATGAGTTCATCGATTAAATTAGATAATGATCAAGGGGGAATATCAGTTTAGACGGAACTCTACAGAGGTCTAATATGTTTTTTATTATACCTAACTGCTAGTCGTCCTGATATTATATTCGCTATTTGTATGTGTGCCATATTTCATGCAAATCCTAAGCAATCGCATGTTTTAGCTGCCAAACGTATATTGAAATATCTTAAAGGCACACATAATGTGGGCTTATGGTATGCCAAAGACTCATCATTCAATTTAGTTGGCTATTCATATGCAGATTATGCAGGATGTAAGCTTGATCGTAAAAGCACCAGTGGATCATGTCAGTTTCTAGGAGACAGATTGATTTCATGGTTCAGCAAGAAGAAAACATCCATAGCAACTTCCACAAGTGAAACAAAATATCTTGCTGCTGGAAGCTGCTGCGCTCAACTGTTTTGGGTTCAGCAACAACTGAAAGAATATGGAGTCATTGCGAAAGAATCACCAATCTTTTGGATAATACAAGCACAATTTCGATTACATATAATCTAGTTCTTCACTCAAGGACCAAGCATATCTATGTCAGACATCTTTTCATCAAAGATCATGCTCTAAAGAAGGCAATCAGGCTGGAATACATACTAACTGATCAACAAGCAGCTGACATCTTCAACAAACCATTACACGAGACTAAGTTTTTTCATTTTCACAATATTCTTGGATTAATTGATATGTTTTAATTATATTTGTTTTAATGCTGATATGTCAGTTATTGCTAATTATTATTCAGTTAATCAATTGTTAGTTAGTCAACTGATATCATTTAGTATGAAGAAAGGAAACAACAATGAATCGAAACATCAACTTTATTGATAATATCTTTTACATATTACACGATTCATTTCCCTTTCATTGGCATCTAGCCAAAGGGACATCCAACTAGACAAATCATTACAGGATATTCTTCTGAAGCCTTCTGATAAAGAAATCTTTTCCAGCACTCTCTGCTCCTTCAAAAGCATCAACTGTAAAAGACCTTCATCAGTGGCAAGATCCGAAGTGTAAATAACATCGAGATGCCTCTTATACTTGATTTCAGTTGCCCTCTGTTTATCAGTAGCAACTGATCCATCTCGGTGAATGGTCTGGAGGTCATGTATTTTAGTCCAGGTGGACATGATTTTTTCCAAACAAGATCTTCAATAACTTCTTTCAAACTCTCCAAACGACGAAGCGTTACTGAAAGAAGATGGATGTTGGAACTACTTGCTCTATCCATCTGTGCTTGATTGTTGTAGTTATTATCTAATGTCAATGATCTGATTTATAGACAGAACCATATTGAAGAAGTAGAAGAAGACGAAGAGACATTAGTTAACATAATGCAGTTGACTGATTTAGATGAGTTTCTTCTACTGAAATGACTCAGTTTTCAACTGATCACTCAGTTACTGACCTAACTGATCTTATCCATTAAGTTAACTGATTATTCAATAAGTATTCCATATTAAGTGATGTGACTGTTAAAATCATGTATTTAATTAATGTCATTCATGAATAGTAATTAGAAACATGGCCCCATGTGGCCCATTAGACTTCTGTTCACGTTTTCACCGCATGTACACATGATTTTATCTTGGACTGACACGTGTCCAAAAATTTGAACAGTCACAAACATAAGAACTTGAACCCGCTTCATTTCAGTTTCTTTACGCGTATTACGACTCTCAGAGCAAATCAAATACACAGAGCTTTTTTTCGCAGATATTCAAACTATCAGCAATGGCAAATCAAGTCCCTGCATACATTCTCAACGCAATGGCTATTGACTTTGATTCAGTTATGTCTGTGAAGGACGAAGTTATCAATGATATCTTTCTCAAGCTTGAAGAAGCTGGACTGAAGTAATTTATGGGATTATCATCTCAAGAAATCTATCCTAAAGAGATTCAGGATCTGTATGCTAATGACTTCATCTCTGCTGACAGAAAAATCACTTCAATCGTCAACAGTCAACTGCTGCTCATTGACGAAGACTCCTTCAGCAATCTCTTCCAACTGCCTTCTGATAGCTTGGATAATATCTCTGAAGTTAAGATGTCTGATGTAAAGGAGATGCAGACACTTTTATCTGTAGATGCACGAAAAATCAAGGTTTCTGATCTTAAGAAGAACTGAAGCCAGAGATTCAGTTTCTAGCTGACATTGTGGCCAAGGGACTACTCACCAAAGCATGATAATTTGCTGCTCTCACCTTGGAAAAGTTCCAAGTGATGACTGCTATCATGGTTGGACAAAGACTGAAATGGTCCGCCATCATCTTTTCTATCCTCAAGAACATGCTTCAATCCTCCAAACAGCCCAAGCGATTTGCTGTACCACTCAGCTACTTGTTGAAGAACAACGGTTTGGTGGATGACTCTTCTGAGAAGTCATCCAAATTCAAAAATTTCAAAGCTAAGAGTGTTCAGCTATCAAAAATCAAGCAGGATATGTCACCCGAGCAGTTCATTAAAGTGAAGAAGAAGAATGGGACGTAGGAAGCTCCCAAATCAGTCAAAAATTTAGCTCAGAAAAAGTTAATCAAAAGGAAACTGATTGTCAGTGAGACTGATTCAGAGAGAACTCTATCTCCAAAATTCACGAAGAAGCTAAGAACTCTCAAAACCAAACCAGCAGCTGTTCAGGAAACAATCCTAGCTGAAAGATTACAACTGACTGGAGCTGAACAGCCTATCAGTGCCATAACTTTGAGGGCAGTTCCAGTTGAGTCTTGAACTGAAGGTCAGTCACCATCTCCAACTGATCCATCTAAAAAGATTGTCACCAAATATGGTGATAAGAAAAAACCAGCAGGAGTCAAAGTTCCATTGATCACCATCACTGCTCCAACTACTCTACCAATTGCTAGACCAAAAGGAGTAGTCATAAGAGAGAAAGTGGATGCAACTGAATCAGGACTGAGTATCTCTCATGTTCTAACTAACCCGAAAGGAAAGGGCAAGGTGATTGAAGAGCCCTGATCGATAAACTCAATTCAAACTCATATCGAACTGATATGGAAAGAGGTCAATGAGTTTTCTGAATCAAAGCTCAAAACTTACAATGAATAGGTCAGATTTAGATCTTGAGTTTTTGTGAAGCAATTGCAGAAGAAATCAGTTTTGAAGAAATTCATTGCTTTGGAAACTGTAGTCTTGAAGGTAGTAAAAGCTGTCTCGATTGTTCAAGCACTGGAAAAGAATGCATACTTCTTTGATCTAGTGCGTGTCAAGAAACTCGCACAATTGATCGCTCAGCTACGCCAAAATTATGATCCAACCAGTCCAACTGCTTTCAATGACAAAGCAGTTCATGATCAGTTGGACACGGATCTATGATCACTACAAATGAAGATCAAAAGTTGGGAAATGGATCAAGAGTTGATTATTCCAACAAATGCTCAAAGTCCTTCATATGAAGAGTAAGATAAACAATCAGAGCAACACCCAGAGCAATCCCAGGAACTAGTTACTGAATCAACTGAGCCAGCAACTGCTCCTTCCTCAAAGGATGCTCAACCATCACCTTTAGTTCCTCAATCTTCTACTGCAGATCTTCAGCTCTACACTGATGCTAAGTTATCACTGGAAAATATCGACGAAGTCATACAATCAGTCGTCATTGATATCCAGCTGAATATTCTAACTACAAAGCAGTTGAAGAACCGAGCTTAACTGAACAACTAGACTTAGAGGCTATTTTGCAAGAAACTGAAGAACCAGTTCAGTCGGCTCCCATGACTGAACAATCAGTTCTAGCTGAAACTGAAGTGGCTCAGTTGCACAAGGAACCAACTAAAGAAGTGCAAACTGAAGAGCCAATTACAGTATCAGTTGATCAACCAACTACAGTATCAATTGATAAACAAACTGACGAGCCTTCCAGCTCAACTGTTGTTCCGATTTTCACTCCTCCTCCAGAACTTCAACAGGAAGCAATACCAGAAGATGTTTTAGAAATGGTTACTATTGTGACTGAATCAACTGATAGATCCTTGGTAATCTTTAATCAAGAACACAAGGAGCAGGAACCAGAATCCTCTGGAGCTATGTCTCTTGAGATACCAATGGGTATTGAATCTAGGATTGAAGACATTGAGTCCAACCTTCACGATGTGATCTCATCCATTTCTGACATCAAATCAACTCAACTACTGCACACCTTGAAGATTGATTCTATAAAGAAGAATACTTTTAAGAGTTTACAACAGGTCCCGAAGGATATTACTGCACTATTTCTCAAAATAGATCAGTTAAAGAAGGACCGATTGACGATTCAAGCTCATTTCCAAGCTCAAGAAGTGTTCACAAAATGCATGGATTTCCTCCATAACGTAGTCACAAAGAGAATGGATTTACTGCAAGAACATATATTGCATGCCTTACCAAATGTCACTTCAGAAGTTCATGCTTTATCCAGTAGAGTTGATAAGTTTGACAAAAATGGAGAAGAAGAAAAAGAAGAAGATCAGCAGAAGCAATCCAAGAAGAGACCTAGTCAACTGACTGATCAAGGACCAGCTGATAAAAGAGCAAAGAAATAAAGATATCCAGATCAGTTAAAAGATAGTCTTTATATTCTTATTCATTTGAAGAGTTTGGCAGATTTTAAAGAATTTTTAGTCAACAGAAGATTCTTTTATTCTTTCATACTATGAAAAAATTTGTACATTGAAAGAGTTGTCAATAAAAGATTATTTCATCTACAAAATATTCAGCTTGATCAGTTCACATTTTCTAAGTTTTGTCAAACACCAAAAAGGGACAAATTTTTCGAAACTTAATTTCGGAAGTTTGACAAACCGAGCGTAAAAAGATTAAAAAAACTGATCAAGAAGACTGAAAAGAACTGAGCTAAAAATATGCAAACTATTGGTTGCCTAACTGAAGATTAGTGCGCATATAAGGCAACTTAACTAAGCTAACTGAATTATGTAGTCGACTCGATGATCAGTTGGAATTGATCGGTTTTACTACAATCAGTTAAGAGATATCAATTAATTCTATCGGCTGTGTCAAACTGATAAAACAGTGTGACACATCGTCATTTAAGGAATGTAGCTATCAACCGACAACTGTACAAAAGCAGACTGCAACATGTAGTGGGAACGCCACATTTAAGAAATGCTACAATGTACGATTGTCAGAAGAATATTGACGTGACAAACAACGAATAGAAAGATTGAAACGCATTAATTGTTACCGTTGGAAGAAAAGCCTATAAATAGCCGCGAAAAGCAGCTGAGAAGATACGAACCGAACTACCAAGTTTTTATTATGCTGAAATCTCTTCACAAGCTTTCTGTTCATATTCAAAATATTTCAAAAGCTCACACTTAACATATACATTCCTATCTATCAAGGCTATACATTGAGCTTACAAGCACAAACACTTATCGTTGTAATATTCGATCTTAGAGAGATCAGTTGTGCTAAGAAGTTTCAGATCAGATGGGAACTGATAAACTGTATTGAAACTAAGAGTTTCAGTTTTCCATTGTTAAGTCTAAAACTGAAGGGGGTCTGTACAAGTCTTGTATTGATCAAAGTATTTTAGTGAATATAATATCTTCTAGATGGAAAAGGGACGTATGAGTGATTGAAATCTCCGAAAATCCATAAATCTTGTGTCTCTTAATTTCAGTTTTATTCTATCTTTCAGTCCGTTTATTTCCGCACTTTCATTAGTTAACTGATCGACATTGACATAACAAGATTCCCGAGTTCATTTTATCACTAAACTGACTCATTATTTGAAAATGTGGTAAAATTGTCAAGTGTTTAATCAACCCCGCTTCTAAATACTCTTTCACCTACCAATCGATCCTATCAAGTGGTATCAGAGTAGTTTAATCTTGTTCCTGAATATTCCTACCTACAAAATCTGATTAGCATGTCTTCCTTCAACAAAATTCCAATGTTCTCAAGAGAAGAGTTCGATGTGTGAAAGATTAGAATGCAGGCTCATCTAGCTGTACAAGATGATGACATGTGGTATGTCATTACTGACGCACCCATGAGAATACTGAAAAAAAATACTATTGTTGCCATAACTGATGGCGCACCACACCATATTGAGAAGCCAAAAAAAGAATGGACAGCAGAGGAAAAAAGTAAAGAAAATTTGGACAATGTGGCCAAAGATATCTTGTACAAAACACTGGATAAATTAACTTTCAGCAAAATAAAGATATGCAAGACTGTAAAATAAATCTGCGAGAAGTTGACTCAGGTCTGCGAAGGCAATGAGAAAACCAAAGAGAATAAACTTTCAGTTTTTGTCCAAAAATTCAATAATATTAAAATGAATATTGGAGAATCTATGCACGGATATGATAAGATAATCAGCGGCATAATAAACGAATTGAATGCACTTTGAAAGGTGTATTCAAATAAAGAAGTAGCGCTGAAGGTAGTCAGAGGTCTTCCCAAGGAATGGGATGTTAAGACAATGGCTATGAGAGAATCAAAGGAGCTGAATAAGGTCGAATTACATGATCTATTTGTTGGTATGAAGGCCTATGAGTTCAAGCTGCAAACGAGAGAAGGAGAACCTTCCACACTAGCAGATACAACAACTCTTAGTGTTATCAAACTGGAACCAACTGGTTCAGTTGAGAAAAATTCTGATTAGTTAAGTAATGACGCAATGTCATTATTTGTCAAAAAATTTGGAAGATTCATGAGAAGAAATCAAGCCTCTTTTCAAAGACAATATCAGAGGAATAACACCAAGGAAGCACCCAATGCTTGCTACAACTGTGGCAAAACTGGACACTTCATTGCTGACTGTCCTAAGCCAAAGAAGGATAGTCGAGTGTCAGCGGAAAAGGGAAAAAAATCACACGAGCACAGGAGAAGAACCAAAGAAGATAAGAAATCATTCAGAAAGAAACACAAAGTTCTTCTAGTTGAGGAAAGTAAATCCAAATGGGCATAATCTGACAGCGATGAATCAGAACTTGAGAGCTTGAGCAGCTCCAACGATCATGAGGAAGTCAAGTGTCTGATGGATGATGACACAGAAATAGAATCAACAAGTGAACATGTATTCAATTTTAGTTCAACTGACTTTACACGTGATGAACTTATTTCCACATTACACGACATGGTCAACGAGTATCATAAGATTGCCCTCTCATTTGAAAAGGCCAACGCAAATCAAACTGATCCAATGACGATAAAATTGAAACTGATAAATCAGATGAACTGTTGAGTCTTAAACAGGAGATTGATGAGCTAAATGCTGAAAGAAGCAATAATCAATCTATGATTCAGCAGTTAACGCTTCAGAATTCAAAGAAAACCGAGCTTATTCAGGCATGGAATAAATCATCAATTGCACTAACTGAAATGCAAGATATGCAAAAATCAGTTACCGGTAAAACTGGTTTAGGCTTTAGCAATCATGATGAAACTTCTACCAGTGATACTCAGCCAAAACATGGGCAAAGGGAAATATATTCACTTTGTCAAATCAGTTGTGGTACAAGAACAACCTGAGCCGAGTAGACTAGTTGATCAGCCTATTGAAAATATGAACAATGCTAAAAGGTATAGAATTGGTTATAGCCCTAAAACTTCAACTGATTCGCGTAGCTGGCCACATAAAAGGTTCAGCAATAAACACATGATTTTTCCAAATGGCTATTCCAATTACCATAACTGTAAACCAGTTCAAAAAAGATATCGCCTGAACAACCAGTTGAACAAGGCTAAAGGACATTCATTAGTTAACTTATTGACATTGACTTAACAAGATTTCCGGGTTCAGTTTATCACTAAACTGACTCATTATTTGAAAAGGTGGTAAAATTATCAAGTGTTTATTCAACCTCCCCCCTTTCTAAACACTCTTTCACCTATCAACCGATTCTATCACATTATTATGCATATTTATATGTACTTGTGTGAAGAATCCATTGATTTATCATTTAGTACCAATAGTGCATACGTGTGTCATGAATCCTTGCTTCTTTATGGCATATACTCACGTTTCTTCATGTTGATGTGCGAGGGATTGTTGGCAGCTGTTGATAGGGGGCGGAGACATGTCACGGTTCAAGGGAATTAGTGCTGGAGTCGAGACTTGAGGATGATTGATGTAGATCAAGAGTGGTGTCCAAGGAATGGCTCGGTTTTGGGGAGATCGCGTGCAAGGGTCGGGCCAGAAATGCAAGGATTCATCGAGCCATGGATCAGACCCTGGTGGTTCTGAGACACGGCCTGGAAGGGTTCGACACGTGATGGAACCAGCCCCATGCGCGATAGATCGAGTGGGTAGAAGATCGGCCGTGGGTGCTACATCTTCATCGTCTAGTGATCGTAGGCTTAGTACAGCATGCAAGGGGCAGATATCGTGTTATGGTTTCTTCCAAGAGGGTCATAGTGAGGTCTAGTAGAGGCTGGTCCACAGCTGGTCCTAGCTGGTTTGGTGTGGGTTCGATACTTTGGTTGGATAGTCATGGCTAGGGTACAGCTAGGAAAAGCAGATTTGTCCAGCCACGTTTTGGGGTAGTTTTGGGGTTAAACTGGGCTGAAACGAATGGTTTTAGGGCTGTAAGGGTACGTGTTAAGTGTGGTAAAAGTTTGGGAAAAACATTTGGTTAAATTTCGGTTAGGTTCGGGTTAAAACCAGGACTACGGTCCAAATTTTAAAACAAATCGATTAAGTTTTGAAATGGGCTCGAGATTTCGTCTAAGAAATAATTTTAAGTATGTTTTCGGATGTTTTAAGGAGTTTGGTAAGCTTGAGTCGAAATTTAGATGTCCAGGGGTAAAATGGTCATTTTGGGTTTCCAAGAGCAAAATGGTCATTTTGTACCCGGGGTGGGATTCTTGTCCTGGCACCGCCCTGAACACATTTAATCATGTTTTTAAATGTTTATGCATCATGATCATGATTTTTATGAATTTATGAAATATACGTTGCATGCTTGGTTCTAAGAAAATGTACGCATGTGCATGATTTTGATAAATGATGAAAATGATGATGATTTGAAGGATGGGAATTAGTTGTGGTATCGAAGTACATGTAAATTCTTAAGACGTATATGTAAATGATGATGATGAGGCCTAGACACAGTAGATGGGTAACACTGTCACTGATGTCCTACAGCCGTCGGGTACTGAAGTTCTATGTATGATGGATCTATCGTAAATGATGAATGATGTACCACAGTCACAACTAATTAACTGAATTCACTAAAGGAAATGATGATAATGATAAACGAAGAATGATGAAAATGATGAACTATTTTGACGTGTAATGATTTCATATGGCACGTCTGCATTTACACTTTTTAAGTGCATGAAAGGTATGTTGATTACAGTATATTTTCACTGATGTGTGCTATGTATATGTACTTGTTATTTCTGGTACAGGTGTGTTGAGTCTTTAGACTCACTAGGCGTGTGTGATGCAGGTGAGCATTTTTATGAGATGATTGGAGGTGCATGATTCTGAGTCAGAGGATTGGATGTGCGTGCACGACCCGAGGACCACATTTCTTCCGCACATGATTTTTATGAGCTTTGAGAGGGCATAAACATTTTATACATTGTTGACTTTTAGGATTTTTACTCGTTTATGTTTATGTATATCATGTTGGATGAACTTGGCCGTTTTAAACTACTCTATTTTTACTGTCAAATATTTACGCTTATTTTTAAATGATATATTTTTCAGTAGAGTTGCATGCATGCAAAATATTTAAATGAGATTTTCGAAATGTGAGCTTTTTTAAAAAAAAAAATTTCACATTTTAAATAAGCAGTTGTTTCAAATAAACTTGACATTCTTCTTTGTCAAGGCGGTGATAGGCACCGCAGTAGAAGAGATGCCTTGAATAAACTTCATGTAACATCCAGCCAATCCCAAGAAGCTATGGATCTTTTTCACGCTCTTAGGCACTGGCCAATCTTTGATTGCCTCAACTTTACTGGGGTCCACCTCTATACCATCCCGAGATACAATATTGGCCAAGAATGCCACTCTGTCTAGCCAGAACTCGCACTTACTGAACTTGGCATACAGCCGTCTATCCTGTCAAGTCTGCAGTACGGTCCTCAGATGCTGACTGTGCTCCTCTCTGCTCTTCGAATAGATCACGATGTCGTCAATGAAAAAATATGATGAACTAATCCAAGTATGGCTGGAAACACGCGATTCATGAGATCCATGAAGATCGTCGGCGTTATTAAAACTGAAGGGCATCACAAAAAACTCATAGTGCCTATAACGCATCCTGAATGCCGTCTTCTACACTTCAGACACTCTTACTTTCAGCCGATGGTATCCAGATCGGAGTTCTATCTTCAAGAATACTGATGCTCCCTAAATTTGATCAAATAAATCCTCGATCCTGGGCAGTGGATACTTGTTTTTGACTATGACACGGTTCAGCTCCCTGTAGTCAAAACAAAGCCTCATGCTGCCATCCTTCTTCTTAACAAACAATAACGTGTGTCCAATGGACAAAAGTTAGGGCGAATGAAACTCTTATCTAGCAAGTCCAGTATCTAATCCTTTATTTCTTTCATCGCTGTAGGTGCTAGACGATAGGGTACCTTAGATATCGGCACTGTACCTGGCATGAGCTCAATAAAAAATTTCACCTCCCTATCCGGTGGAATGCCTGAAACATCGTTAGGGCTAACGAGGGAAGTCTCTGGCTACTTCGACCTCCTCTAGCCTCTGACTGACTGGCTTTGACACTGTCACAATGCTGGCCAAAACTGTCTGACAGCCTCTACTCATGAGCTTCCTCGCACAGATGCAAGAAATGATGTGCAACATCTGCTGATGTCTGGCTGCCTCAAATATAACGGCTTAACGATGGGCGGTCGGACAGATACTGACCTCGTCGAAAATCTATGATAGCTCCGTAAAAAAGCCAATCCATACCCAGAATAATATCAAACTCCAGCAACGGTAGCACATCAAGTTCGTCTGCACCGCATTTTTCTGTAATCGAAGCTCCAATTTCTTCAATATCTGGGAGGTAACATCTGATCTCCGGATGGAATCGATGCTTTGAATCACAAATCCATAGCCTCTGATATGATTACCAGTGCGCTTGATGAAATATTCGGATATAAACGAATGTGTAGCTCCGGAATCTATCAGTGCATGCGTGCTACACCTGAAATATATATCCTTCATACGATAAAATATACCATCATATCTGTTCGCGTTGAGACTTGAAAAATTTCTACCAACAATTATCCCAAGTTCCTCGAAAATTTACTGATTTATTTCTAGCATCCCATAAGAAATCTCGAAATTTACCTCCAAAATTCAGAAATAGCAATTGGGGCCCTCAAGATTTCGAAATTTGCATTTTGTTCCCCAAAAAATTTTCGAATTTTATCCCCATTAAAACTTAAAGTTCTCAAAAATTAATTATTTGATCCCCGAAATTCCAAAAAACTCGAACATAGTCCTAAAAATTTTGATTCTTTGCACTTAGGCCAGTCATTTATTGGTTATTACAATTAGGTTCTTAAAATTCTGAATTCATGGAATTCAAATCCTTAAAATCCAACTAGTAGAACATGCATCGTAATTTATTCTAGGTTCTCAATCCTCAAAATAATTCACACAATAATCATATAACCCAATGCAATCAATGTGGTTAAATACATAAAACTAAGCATTAAATTTACAGTGATCAAAGTAGAGTCGAGCTCAGCCTCTATCTCATCGGCATGCATCATATGCTCTGTCAGTAGTGGGGCCCTTGTTCTTCGGGCAATTTACCCCTTGTGACTCTCCTGCTCGAATATGAAACATTTGTAAGTTCCCCAAAAACATTTTCCAAGGTGGAACTGGTTGCATTGCTTGCATGGCTGCCCATCTACCGGCTTCGGAGCCCCTGATACCTGTTGTGGCCTCTGCTGACCAGGCCTCTTAATCTGTCATTGGGGCTTCTACTGACCCTGATGTCTCGGTGGCCCCGTGAACTGTTTTTTCTGTGGCTGGGTTCTGGACTGGGCCTGGGATCTCTTCCTCTGCATCTCAAAATCAAAGCCCTCAAGGCCTGCTCCGCCTGAAAGGCACAAGCGGTGGCCTCACCATAGCTCGCCTGTCTCATCAGCATAACGTCTGGTGCAACATGGGTCGCAGGCCATCCATAATGTGAAGGGGGCCTAAAACTCTTTCTTGAAATTTGCGGAAAATTAAAAATTTTCTTTTAAAAGAACTTAAATGGCCTCATTCATAAAATCACTGGGGAATCAAGTTCAATGTTTAAAATAATAGCAGCGGAAAAAAATAAAGTTTTGCCAACAATAACAATTTAAAAATTATCCAACTGATAAAAAGTTTGCGGAATAACAACTGCTGCACTGAGGTCCTCGGGTGCCACTACTGCCGACCCAAGCTGGCTCACTGGTCCCCGCCCTCGGCCCTGGCCTCATCAGTACCTACAACAATCAAGTCTAGTGAGCCTAAAGACTCAGCATGCATATATCGCAGGTAACGAGTAAAAATCTGAATTTAAAATATGCATGAGTTAACATATCCTGTCCTGAGGCATACTGAAAATAATCTGTACTGAGCAATTATAATACGTGCATAATTGAACTGGAAATCACTGTAAAAATATTTGCTCCTTGGAGCCTGTACTGAAATATCTGGTAAAATTTTCTGTTGAGATTATGTTTTACGCCTGTGGCCACTGCACTAAGCTGAACTGATCGGTAACTGGCTACCGGGGAGGCTGAAACTGAACTGAGCTGGCCGGTCACTGGCGACCGGGTGGTACCATACTGAACTGATCGGTCACTGGCGACCGTATAAAACACTCCCACATAGTGAATGAACCACAAGCCATATCGCATAAATCTCAAAAATAATCATTTCTATTTAATGCACGTAAAATAATTAACTGGCGTAATGAAAATTCCTGTAATTTTACCAACTGGATTGGATTGGATCGTTCCCAGGCTCGCTGCAACCTAACTGTGCCATGAAAATATGCAATAGCTTAAACTGACCAACTATGCAATTTACGTTCAAAAGATGCGACTATGACGCCTAATGACTTCGCATTTAATCATGACTCCGAGCCAACCTGAACCGACACTGAACCGACGTATAGTCATGATTAAAATACGCTGAAAAATCATAAAATAATGTTCCTAAAATGATAGGGTCGAAATCTAGGTGGAATGGAGGCCAAACAAACGAAACGCTTTTTCGAGAGTCAATTTGGCACATTGCACCGTAAATTCTCGTACGACCTCAAAAATGATCCAAATGACAAACGGTCAAAAACATAACCTTCCTAACTCAATGGGGCACTGTCCAGTCCAAGGCCATGGGCTAAAAAGCCA
>NW_027459824.1:0-70829 GCF_025594145.1 Primulina tabacum | reverse complement strand
GCACTGGCGGCTCTCTCTATATCCCGTGATCCTGCTCTGTCAGCTAGAGATCTAGAGACGGCAACATCATAAGTAGTAGGCCAGCCACCCTAACATCACGGCGCAAGATCGAACGCAGACCATCTAAAAATGCCTCAACTTTGCTCCAGCATCACTCGCAATTAGGCACGAAATGGCAAATAATAGTTACCCATTAAATAATTAGTTTTATCTACCCATTAATAATTTTGTGAGTTAATAAATTAGTTATTGAACTTATTTACTACTTACCTCAAATTACTTAAATAATTCCCTAAACATTCTTTTATATTAAATTAACCATTATTTGTCTTAAATAAATTCTGGGACTGTTTTCTAAATGTTAAATTTATCTCATTACTCCAACTCCAGTCTGACCTCACTTAATTAGCTGAAAAGGTAACAATTAAACTACTGCACAAAAGAATTAAATTTAAAGAAAAAAAATTTAAATCCATGCATAAAAATCATTTAATTTAAATACTAGAAATTATGCATGGCTTAAACGTAGTCTGATTTACGGGTTCTACGCATGCACTTGCCAAAATGTAAGCGATTGCACTCTTTGCACTGGCCTTCTACATGTGAAGGGCCTAAAACTCCTTTCTTGAAAATTTGCGGAAAATTAAAAATTTTCTTTTTAAAAGAACTTAAATGGCCTCATTCATAAAATCACTGGTGAATCAAGTTCAATATTTCAAAATATTGCAGCGGAAGAAAATAAAGTTTTGCCAACAATAACAATTTAAAAATATCCAACGACTGATAAAATTGTTTGCGGAAAAATAACAACTGCTGCACTGAGGTCCTCGGGTGCCACTACTGCCGACCCAAGCTGGCTCACTGGTCCCCGCCCTCGGCCCTGGCCTCATCAGTACCTACAACAATCAAGTCTAGTGAGCCTAAAGACTCAGCATGCATATCGCAGGTAACGAGTAAAAATCTGAATTTAAAATATGCATGAGTTAACATATCCTGTCCTGAGGCATACTGAAAATAATCTGTACTGAGCAATTATAATACGTGCATAACTGAACTGGAAAATATTTGCTCCTTGGAGCCTGTACTGAAATATCTGGTAAAATTTTCTGTTGAGATTATGTTTTACGCCTGTGGCCACTGCACTAAGCTGAACTGATCGGTAACTGGCTACCGGGGAGGCTGAAACTGAACTGAGCTGGCCGGTCACTGGCGACCGGGTGGTACCATACTGAACTGATCGGTCACTGGCGACCGTATAAAATAACACTCCCACATAGTGAATGAACCACAAGCCATATCGCATAAATCTCAAAAATAATCATTTTCTATTTAATGCACGTAAAATAATTAACTGGCGTAATGAAAATTCCTGTAATTTTACCAACTGGATTGGATTGGATCGTTCCCAGGCTCGCTGCAACCTAACTGTGCCATGAAAATATGCAATAGCTTAAACTGACCAACTATGCAATTTACGTTCAAAAGATGCGACTATGACGCCTAATGACTTCGCATTTAATCATGACTCCGAGCCAACCTGAA
This sequence comes from Primulina tabacum, assembly GCF_025594145.1. Lineage (NCBI taxonomy): Eukaryota > Viridiplantae > Streptophyta > Magnoliopsida > Lamiales > Gesneriaceae > Primulina > Primulina tabacum. The sequence goes on along the minus strand of NW_027459824.1, from coordinate 69,287 downwards.
CCGACACTGAACCGACGTATAGTCATGATTAAAATACGCTGAAAAATCATAAAATAATGTCCTAAAATGATAGGGTCGAAATCTAGGTGGAATGGAGGCCAAAACACGAAACGCTCTTTCGAGAGTCAATTTGGCACATTGCACCGTAAATTCTCGTACGACCTCAAAAATGATCCAAATGACAACGGTCAAAACATGACCTTCCTAACTCAATGAGGCACTGTCCAGTCCAAGGCCATGGGCTAAAAGCCAACCAAGAACTCAACGAGCCTTCTAAACACAGCAACTTGCTGTAATTTCCAGCAGCTGCGCAACTACAAGACTTGCGTTGGTTTCGAGACTATCGGCCATTAGGGGTGAACCACCGACCAGAGACTCTTACCAACATCCCAAGGAATGATTTGAACCATGGCTAAGGGCCCTAGGCCAGCCACAATCCGCATCACACCAAACTCAACCGAAGGGTCCAACCGAGAGCAACGTGCATGCGTGTGTAGTGTTTATGCTATGATCGATGTCTTGCGTTCCAATGGCCATTTGATTGACCATGGCACGATCTAGACATCTAGGAGCATGATATGAACCGTGGCTAAGGGCCATAGGCCAACCAAGATCCATACCAAGCAACAAAAGAAACGAAACCATATGCTGAAAAGGAAGCCGAAGGGGAAGGGGCTGTTTGTTGATTTAAAAACCGATGAACCATGGACCAAGCCACCAAAAGGGCAACTTAGTCACGTCTTAGACATGCTAGGGAAGTGATCCAACCATGGCTATAGGCCCTTGGGGCAGCCAAGATCAGATCCTTCCTCCATGACAAAAACTGAATTTTCGAACACATTTCTGCACCTATGGGGACTTGCTGTCATTCTGAATTTCCAGCAAGCATGGGGCTGGTTTGAATGGACCAACATGGTCCTAATGCATCCTACATGTATAAAGCCGCCTTGGGAGCCTGGAGTCGATCCAATACCTGAAACTCACAAACCAAAGAAACGTGAAGCTTGCCAAGGAAATCGAAAATTCTGCATGTGTGGTTTCAAAATGTTTTGACATGGATCTCGATTTTTACTTGAATAAACATGATCATGTACTGAAAAATAAATGATAATATGACTTGATTGAGGTTTGAAAGAAATCTAGACATGCCTGGTTTCGTTTCGAAAGAAAACGAACGAAACACGACGACGCGGCACGGAGGAGGTGGAGCGCTTCTCTTTCTACCTTACCTTGCTCTCGATTTTTCTCCTTCTTTTTGGCTAGGTACCTCACGATTTTTCTACTGAAAATGAGTGTGAATTCACTCTGAATTTCGAAAAGGAGAGGGGGAAAAATGGTTATGAGGGGTGAGGAGAAGGGTGCAATATAGGAAGATCAAGACCAAGTCCACTCCCCTTTGAATTTTAATTTTGAATTGATATCAAATGAGTTGGTGGATGCTTCTAGGAGGTAGTGGCCGAAATTTTGCTTATTCTAGTCTAGGATATGTCCATTATTAATTAAATTGTGCTCCCAAAAATCCTAGAATTATCCTACTAATTACATGCAAAGAATTGGTCAAAGTTGATGAGTTGGAAAATGAATCTTCTAGCACTAAGGGTGGCCGAAAAATGCATGATAAAATAAAGGGAAATGTTGATTATCTAGTCAACTAATAATCCTTGAAAGCCTTACTAATCCTTTAAATAATTTAGTGAGCTAACCCCTTAATTAATAACTTAAATGAGTTCATTTCTTAATCACCTCAAATAATTAAATTAAATCCTCAAACCTCCCTTTCTAACTTAAATGAACTTGGTTGCTAGCTAAATTAACTTCTGGAAATATTTCTCGAATCTTAAATTCTATCTCAAAACTCCAACTCCGGTCCGGCCTCACTGAAATACTGAAATGCTAAAAATCAAACTGAACTGAAATAATAAAATAATTAACTTCAAACAAATGCATTTAAAATAATCATGCAATGAAGTCAATTAAATTTAAAATCTAGAATTATGCATGGCTTATACGTCTACTTATTTACGGGTTCTACATCCCCCCCCCTTAAAAGAAATTTCGTCCTCGAAAATTAGAAACTCACCGAATAACTCAGGGTATCGACTTCTCATCTCCGGCTCAGACTCCCACGTAGCTTCCTCCTCCGAATGGTTGAGCCATTTGACTTTGACTCGCTTAACCAACTTGTTCCGAAGTTTCTTCCTCCCTGTCTGTCTAGGATCTGCACGGGTCCTCTCCTCATAAGATAAGTTCGGAGTAAGCTGCAACGGCTCGAAATTCAGCACATGCGAAGGATTTGCCATATACTTCCTCAGCATGGAGACGTGAAAGACAGTGTGTACTCCGGCCGAGATTCGGCGGAAGAGCCACACGATACGCTAGCGTCCCAACTCTGTCGAGGATCTCAAACGGTCCAATGACTCTCGGACTGAGCTTCCTTTCTTGCCAAATCTCATGACACCCTTCATAGGTGCCACTTTCACGAAGACATGATCGCCCACTGCAAACTTCTAACTCTCTCCTCCGCTGATCGCATAACTCTTCTGTCGACTCTGAGCAGTCCTCATTTATCACGGATCTGACTACTACATCTGCTGCCTGCTGAACAATCGCTGGACCCAACTCTGCTCTCTCTCCTACTTCATCCCAATGAACAGGAGATCTACACTTGCGGCCATACAGCGCCTCATACGGAGCCATAACCTATAGACGACTGGAAACTGTTGTTTATAGGTGAACTCTACCAATGGTAAGTTCGACTCCCAACTCCCAGAGAAATCAATGACGCAAGCACGGAGAAGATCCTCTAAGATCTGAATAACTCCGCTTCCGACTGTCCATCTGTCTGCGGATGGAAAGCTGTGCTAAACAGCAACTTCGTACCCATAGTCAATGCAAACTCTTCCAAAACGAGGAAGTGAATCTGGGATCTCTGTCGGATACGTAAGAAACTGGAATACCATGGAGTCGGACTATCTCTCGGATATCAGCTCTGCATACTGAACCATGGTGAAAGTCGTCTTAATAGGCAAGAAGTTGCGCTGATTTGGTAAGACGATCTACAATCCACCCAGATGCATTCGATCCTCTGGCTGACCTCGGCAATCCGGTCACAAAGTCCATGGTAATGTTCTCCCACGTTCCACTCGGGAATAGGAGAGGCTTGAGCAACCTGCTGGTCTCTGATGCTCGGCCTTCACTAACTGGCAAGTCAGGCACTCGGATACAAACGCTGATGTCCTTCTTCATCCCTGGCCACCAATACAATAGCTACAGATCTTTGTACATACTTCGTACTCCCAGGGTGAATGGAGTACGGGGACGTATAGGGCCTCTGATAAGATGTCTGCTCGATAGAATCACTGCTAGGAACCCATATCTATCTCGGTATCTCACAATACCGTCGCTGACTGTATACAAAACACTGCCCTTGGCTTCATCTCTCTTCTTCCACTGTGCCAACTGCTCATCTGCTGCCTGACCGCATGCGAATACGGTCAAAAGGAAGACTGAATGGTCAAGGTAGATAACGAGGAACTCTACCTCGAGGATAAAGTCTCAAGATCAAACCTCTGCATCTCAATCTGAAGAGGTTTCTGCATCGTCAAATGAGCCATCACTGCGACTTTCCTGCTCAAAGCATCCGCAACTACATTAGCTTTACCCGGGTGGTAGCTAATGTCACAATCGTAGTCTTTCACAAGCTCCAACCAACGCCTCTGACGCATGTTCAGCTCCTTCTGCGTAAAGAAATACTTGAGGCTCTTATGGTCGGTAAAGATCTGGCACTTCTCTCCATACAGATAGTGCCTCCAAATCTTCAAAGCAAAAACTACGGCCGCTAACTCCAGATCATGGGTAGGGTAATTCTTCTCGTGGATTTTCAGCTGTCGAGAAGCATACGCTATCACTCTCCCATGCTGCATCAAAACTGCACCTAAACCAGCTTCGAAGCATCGTATAAAGGACAAACTCGCCGGATCCTGACGGTACAGCCAAAACGGTGCTGGAGATAAGAGCTTGCTTCAAAGTCTCGAAGCTCTTCTGACACTCCTCGCTCCACACAAACTCACATTTTTCTTGGTCAGTGCTGTGAGTGGAACGGCAATGGATGAGAATCCCTGAATGACTTTCCTGTAATATCCTGCTAGCCCAAGGAAAACTGCGGATCCTGCTATGCATCTGAGGCACAACCCAATCTCGACTGCTACAACTTTTCGCGCGGTCTACCTCAATACCACTGCTAGAAAACAAGTGTGCCCAAGAACGCCACCTTCTCTAACCAGAATTCGCACTTACTGAACTTTGCGAATAATTTTTGCTTCTGCAATGTCTGCACACTGTGGTCAGATGCCTGCTGTGCTCCTCCCGATTCTGGAGTAGACGAGATGTCATCTATGAACACTATCACAAACTGGTCGAGGTACGCTGAAATACGCGATTCATGAGATCCATGAAGATCGCTGGCGCATTCGTCAGACCGAACGGCATCACTAAGGAATTCGTAGTGGACCATAACGAGTCCTGAAAGCTGTCTTCGAAACATCAGCACCTCTCACCCTCAACTGGTGATAACCAGAACGCAGATCTATCTTGGAGAAAATTGAAGCTCCCTGCAACTGGTCAAACAGATCCTCAATCCTTGGCAGTGGGTATTATTCTTCACTGTAACCCTGTTCCACTCCCGGTAGTCAATGCAAAGCCTCATCGTGCCATCCTTCTTTTTCACGAATAAGACTGGCGCGCCCCATGGAGAAAGCTCGGGCGAATGAACTCCTTGTCGAGAAGTTCCTGGATCTGCTTCTTAAGCTCTGCCATCTCTGTCGGTGCTAGCGGTAGGCGCTTTGGATATCGGAGCCGTACCTGGCATAAGCTCAATGGAAAACTCCACCTCTCTCTCGGGTGGCATACAGAGACGTCTTCGGGAAAAACGTCTAAGAAATCTCTGACAATCGGAACATCTGAAGGCTGACTGCTGGGTTCCTCGGGGACAGATAAAAAGGTTGCTAGAAATGCCCGACACCCTCTATGCATGAGTTTCCTAGCGTGAACATAAGGAATAATGCGCGGTAAAGGAAGTACCTGTCCGGCTCAAATAAGAACTGCTCCATTCCAGGCGGATCGGACAAGAACAGCATCTCCGCTGGAAGTCTATCAACACTCTGTTCCTCAATAGCCAGTCCATCCCCAGGATGATGTCAAATTCTGGCATCGGTAGCACGATCAGATCCGCATAAACAAGATTACCGTGCAACTCAAGGTCTATATCTTGGATAACATTGGTGGCTGCCATCTCCTCGCCTGACGGCAACACTACTGAAAAGGCTGTATCTAGCCCAATGGTCTAGGATCTTGAGAAAGTTTGCAAAGACCTCCGAAATAAATGAGTGAGTGGCCCCTGAATCTATCAAGGCCTTGGTAGCGGAACCAGATATAAAAATTCTCCCTGAAGAGTGGAGCTCTAAGTGAATCCCACTACAAGATCTAAACTTATAGACATGCAAGGTCTAGGTTCCCTCTAGCTTAATTTCCCCGAAATAAATCTGAGTAGAGCATGCAATCCTATAACAGTTCTAAGTTCAAAAATCTAAATCCCGATTCCCAAAATGCTGAAATTCGAAGAATAACTTAAAGTTTAAAGGTACCTGTCAACAACATAGTCTCCGGGTTTGTTTCCGCGGCATGGAGAGCAAAAACTCTGCCTTGGGTAGGCAGATTCCTCTGAGGACACTGCAGCAACATGTGGTCTGGACTGCCACACTTAAAACACTTTCCTGAGCCGGCCATACATGCTCCAGGATGGCGACGTGAGCACCTGGGACAGACTGGGTGCTCCTGAGTCCTCGGGGCTGGGCGTCCCCGCTGCTGCTGCTGGCCTCGGTTCCTGGGCGGTCCATGAAAAGGCCTCTTATTCTGCTTCTGATGCTGATGAGGAGGAGGGCGCTGCGGTGCCTGGACTGGGCGCTTGCCCTTGCGATCCCTCTCGATATCCCGCAGATCCTGCTCTGCGGCTAAGGCCTTGGAGACGGCAACCTCATAAGTAGCAGGGTCAGATACCCTAACATCCCGGCGCAAGATCGGCCGTAAACCCACCAGGAAGTGCATCAGCTTGGCTCTGGCATCATTCGCGATCAGGGGCACAAAGTGACAGCCCCTCTCGAACTTACGGATGAACTCCGTAACCGTCATATCCCCCTGTCTCAGGCTCATGAACTCGGTGGTCAGCCTGGTGCGAACCTCCTCAGCAAAATACTTGGAGTAGAAAACCTCCGTAAAGCGGGTCCAAGAAAGTGTAGCCAATGTCAGGGCTACCGAAGCTCCTTCCCACCATAAGCGGGCGTCTCCAGTGAACAAGTAGGTGGCACATCGGACTCGGTCTGCGTCCCCCAGCTCCATAAAATCGAAGATAACCTCGAGGGATTTGATCCATCTCTCGGCAACCATGGGGTCAGATGCCCCAGAGAACTCCTTCGGGCGCATCTTCATGAATCGCTCATACACAGCCTCGGGCCCTGTCAGCCTGGCTGCGGCTGCAGCTACGGCTGCGGCATTGCCCCCCGCAAACTGTGCGATGAACTGTGCCATCCCAGCTAACATCTGGGCACTCATGTCCGGTGGTGGCGGTGGAGGAGGTGGTAGGTCTCCCTCCGGTCTACGCTCCTCCCTGTCTTCTCGGCGAGGCTCCTCCTCTCTGTTGCGCTCTAAAATGCGTCTTGGGGGCATACTGTTCCAACATAACCCATACGTAACTAACATGCATAATTCCATACTTTATTTTAAATGAACTCTGAAATACTGAAAATCTGGAAGCATGCTGACAAACTAATTCATGCTTTAACTAAAATGCTGAACTGAAAAACTTACAGACCAAAGGCGTGGCTTCGTGAGCTTCTCGCGGTCAGTAGTAGTGAAACTCTATACAGAACCACCGCTCTGATACCAACTGTGAAGGGCCTAAAACTCCTTTCTTGAAAATTTGCGGAAAATTAAAATTTTTCTTTTTAAAAGAACTTAAATGGCCTCATTCATAAAATCACTGGGGAATCAAGTTCGATGTTTAAAATAATAGCAGCGGAAGAAAATAAAGTTTTGCCAACAATAACAATTTAAAAATTATCCAACGACTGATAAAAATTGTTTGCGGAATAAAATAACAACTGCTGCACTGAGGTCCTCGGGTGCCACTACTGCCGACCCAAGCTGGCTCACTGGTCCCCGCCCTCGGCCCTGGCCTCATCAGTACCTACAACAATCAAGTCTAGTGAGCTTAAAGACTCAGCATGCATAAATCGCATCTAACGAGTAAAAATCTGAATTTAAAATATGCATGAGTTAACATATCCTGTCCTGAGGCATACTGAAAATAATCTGTACTAAGCAATTATAATACGTGCATAACTGAACTGGAAATCACTGTAAAAATATTTGCTCCTTGGAGCCTGTACTGAAATATCTGGTAAAATTTTCTGTTGAGATTATGTTTTACGCCTGTGGCCACTGCACTAAGCTGAACTGATCGGTAACTGGCTACCGGGGAGGCTGAAACTGAACTGAGCTGGCCGGTCACTGGCGACCGGGTGGTACCATACTGAACTGATCGGTCACTGGCGACCGTATAAAATAACACTCCCACATAGTGAATGAACCACAAGCCATATCGCATAAATCTCAAAAATAATCATTTTCTATTTAATGCACGTAAAATAATTAACTGGCGTAATGAAAATGTCCGTAATTTTACCAACTGGATTGGATTGGATCGTTCCCAGGCTCGCTGCAACCTAACTATGCCATGAAAATTATGCAATAGCTTAACTTGACCAACGATGCAAATTTACGTTCAAAAGATGCGACTATGACGCCTAATGACTTCGCATTTAATCATGACTCCGAGCCAACCTGAACCGACACTGAACCGACGTATAGTCATGATTAAAATACGCTGAAAAATCATAAAATAATGTTCCTAAAATGATAGGGTCGAAATCTAGGTGGAATGGAGGCCAAAACACGAAACGCTCTTTCGAGAGTCAATTTGGCACATTGCAACGTAAATTCTCGTACGACCTCAAAAATGATCCAAATGACAAACGGTCAAAAACATGACCTTTCTAACTCAATGAGGCACTGTCCAGTCCAAGGCCATGGGCCAAAGGCCAACCAAGAACTCGAACAAGCCTTCTAAACGACACAGCAACTTGCTGTAATTTCCAGCAGCTGCGCAACTACAAGACTTGCGTTGGTTTCGAGACTATCGGCCATTAGGGGCGTGAACCACCAACCAGAGACTCTTACCAACATCCCAAGGTTGATTTGAACCATGGCTAAGGGCCCTTGGCCAGCCACAATCCGCATCACACCATAACTCAACCGAAGGGTCCAACCGAGAGCATCTTGAATGCGTGTGTAGTGTTTATGCTATGATCGATGTCTTGCGTCATTCCAGTGGCCATTTGATTGACCATGGCACAATCTAGACATCTAGGAGCATGATATGAACCGTGGCTATGGTCCATAGGCCAACCAAGATCCATACCAAGCAACAAAAGAAACGAAACCATATGCTGAAAAATGGAAGGGGCCGAATGGGGAAAGGGGCTGTTCTTGTTGATTATTTAAAAACCGATGAACCATGGACCAAGCCACCAAAAGGGAAACTTAGTCATGTCTTAGACATGCTAGGGAAGTGATCCAACCATGGCTATAGGCCCTTGGGGCAGCCAAGATCAGATCCTTCTTCCATGACAAGAAACTGAATTTTTCGAACAACATTTCTGCACCTATGGGGAGGTTGCTGTCATTCTGAATTTCCAGCAAGCATGGGGCTGGTTTGAATGGACCAACATGGTCCTAATGCATCCTAATACATCTATATAAGCCGCCTTTGGAGCCTGGAGTCGATCCAATACCTGAAACTCACAAAACAAAAGAAACCGTGAAGCTTGCCAAGGAAATCGAAAATTCTGCATGTGTGGTTTCAAAATGTTTTGACATGGATCTCGATTTTTACTTGAATAAACATGATCATGTACTGAAAAATAAATGATAATATGACTTGATTGAGGTTTGAAAGAAATCTAGACATGCCTGGTTTCGTTTTGAAAGAAAACGAACGAAACAACGACGACGCGGCACGGAGGAGGTGGAGCGCTTCTCTTTTCTACCTTACCTTGCTCTCGATTTTTCTCTCTTCTTTTTGCATAGGTACCTCACGATTTTTCTACTGAAAATGAGTGTGAATTCACTCTGAATTTTTGAAAAGGAGAGGGGGGGAAAAATGGTTATGAGGGGTGAGGAGAAGGGTGCACAATATAAGGAAGAATCAAGACCAAGTCCACTCCCCTTTGAATTTTAAATTTTGAATTGATATCAAATGAGTTGGTGGATGCTTCTAGGTGGTAGTGGCCGAAATTTTGCTTATTTTCTAGTCTAGGATATGTCCATTAATTAATTAAATTGTGCTCCCAAAAATCCTAGAATTATCCTACTAATTACATGCAAAGAATTGGTCAAAGTTGATGAGTTGGAAAATGAATCTTCTAGCACTAAGGGTGGCCGAAAAATGCATGATAAAATAAAGGGAAATGTTGATTATCTAGTCAACTAATAATCCTTGAAAGCCTTATTAATCCTTTAAATAATTTTAGTGAGCTAACCCCTTAATTAAATAACTTAAATGAGTTCATTTCTTAATCACCTCAAATAATTAAATTAAATCCTCAAACCTCCCTTTCTAACTTAAATGAACTTGGTTGCTAGCTAAATTAACTTCTGGAAATATTTCTCGAATCTTAAATTCTATCTCAAAACTCCAACTCCGGTCCGGCCTCACTGAAATAACTGAAATGCTAAAGATCAAACTACTGAACTGAAATAATAAAATAATTAACTTCAAACAAATGCATTTAAAATAATCATGCAATGAAGTCAATTAAATTTAAAAATCTAGAATTATGCATGGCTTATACGTCTACTCATTTACGGGTTCTACACTACAGGTTTTGCCGCTCCAAGTTTTGGTGGCTTTGGTTGCCCCCGCTTCTTCACTTGCCATTGGGGCTTTTGCTGCACTTGAGCTCTAGGAGGTCCCATAAATTGCTTTTTAGTTGGCTGAGAGTTCTGCTGGTGCTGCTGCCCCTTGCGCTGCATCTCAAAGTCAATATCTTTCAGGGCTTGCTCAGCTTTGAATGCACAAGCAGTCTCAGCTGCATAATCAGCCGATTGCATCATCACCACATCATGGTGTAAGGTAGGTCGAATGCCATCCATAAAGTGCCATAATTTCTCAGCAACACCTCTAGCTATAAGGGAATCAAAGTGACAATCCATATCAAATCTCCTAACAAATTCAGCCACAGTCGTGCTCCTTGACGGAGAGTCATAAATTCCGTCGTCATGCGCCCTCGGATGTTAACAGTAAAATATTTTTCATAGAAAATGTAATACTCGTGACTAAAATGCATAATTAGTGCGGAAGCTTTAAAATATAATTTGGAGAAAAGGTTTAATTGTAAAAAAACATTTGGGCAGCATCTCCCCACAAATAGGACATGCCATCTGTCTCATGCAACACATAAAATACATTGAAAAGATTTTCATTTTCATCAGATAACATTTAATTTAATATAGTATCTACACATATTTCTAATTCAAATACCAAAACAAGGTTTTTCAATGTTTCCCAAAATAACCAAAAGCTTAACATATCAAAAATAGCATCCAACCACTATCTCCAAAGTTTGGCATATTTCCTTCTCTCGCTTCGACAACTCAAGGATGATCAGTATTTTTTACCTGTGCCTGCATCACATGAACATAACTGGAATGAGTATAAAACTCAGCAAATGGAATCAATACCAACAAGATAAATATATATATATAATTTTATTGTAAAACATAAAATTAATAGCCTCAATTTCATTTTTTTGAAAACATTATCCATCTCATTTCATAAACGTCGAATCATCATTAATATCATTTGTCAAGAATCATAATACAACAATACATAGGGATGATATTCATTTCATTGATTAACTGAAGAATTGACAGTTCTTATAAGATAGTTCATTCATTGCTAACCCTCTTCGTAAAAACGAATTTTATAGGAGGGACATGTACCTCTGCATAAAATACATCTTATAAGAGAGTGCATGTTTTCATCGTTAATTGGCCAATTACGTTGCGGATTTAAAATTGCCAGAGGCAACACCGCTACTATCACTATCAATTCAATCATTCAATGATATAAAACTTAATTCAAACATTTTATCGAACATATTTGAGGCATCGTATATAGTTTAACTCCCTTCATTCAAAAATGCATATAATTGCACTACCATATATACATATTTACATATATATCATGAATGAAATTTGAAAGGAGTTAACGTCATAAAATCATCAAAACACATACATATAGGATCATGTGATGCATTTAAGAAATAATTCCACTTACAACACTTGAAGCACTTGGTTTCCTAATCCTTGACGGTAATCCTACAACAATAAACTCAATAATTAACCATCGACACCAAAAATAATAACCTTAAATTACCATTAAATCCAATACATCAATCACAACTACAATCCTCCATCTTCACCATCTACAATTACTCAAGAACAAGAAGAAAACCACTTACCTTTGCTCTTTTCCCTTGAAAGATGAAGATCCAACTCCGGATTGAAGATTAATTTCTTGATTGAATGAGAGAAGAAGAAGATGATGAAGAACCCTAGCTAAGAATCGATGGAGAAGAGAAAGGAAGAGAAGGGAAATGAGAAAAATTGAAGTCTCAACCGATTTTATACCTTAAATAACCCAAAACACGCTTTTCTACTGTACTGGGCGCTGGGGCGGTCAAGTTTTATCGCCCTAGCGCGGAGCCTACTGTTCTAAACCCAAAAATTCAGATCCAGGCGCGCTGGGGCGGTCAAACATTACCGCCCTAGCGCGGAACGTTCTGTCCCACGCGCGCTCTGCGCACAGCTTCTCCAAAAATTGCTCCAGAAATGCCTCTTTCCCTCATAATTTGAAAAAGTGGTAAAACATGAAAGTTGTAGCTCTATGTTTTGGCTTGCATCTCCAATTAGCCTCATGTGTAACTGGAAGAATGACGATACACACGAAACACTTCGGGGCGCTTTTGTCTAGTCTTCCACAATGATTTGAACAAAGCTCAAAGCATGAAAGTTATAGACTTATGTCTTATCTTTCTAATGAAAGTGGCCTCACATCATTTGGATCACAATACAAAACATTATGCTAAAAATGTAAGGCCCGAGATTATGATTATCGTAATATGAAATAATTTGTTGATAATTGAGATGTGAATATAGACGGAACAGATCAATCCGAGAAAGACGGAAGATGACTTAAATTATGTGCGAGGAAGAGCCCTCGCGCATATGCGTGACCCCGTCGAGCGCATATGCGCGAGGGAGGCAGAGGACCTCGCGCACATACGCGACTAGGAATCGCGCTGTGCGCGAGGGTACCCGAGATTTGTGAAGAAATCCTCGCGCATATGCGCCGAGCAGGGGCGCGCATATGCGCCGAGCAGGGGCGCGCATATGCGCGAGGTGCTGTGCATAATACGCGCCGAAACATAGTGTCTCGCGCATATGCGCCGAGTAGTGTCGCGCATATGCGCGAGAAATGCTGCCTTTAGAATGAGCCACCCGTCCTATGCATGCAATGATATATATGTATGTTACATTTCTCAGAATTCAGAAACAAGGAATCGCGAAAAGCTTCAGAGAATATCGTGAAAATACTTACGCCTTTTCTTTTAGAAATTTGAAGTTGTGAAAGATCCGTCCGTCAGATTTTCAATCCGACTTCAGTACCGTGTTTCTATCGACGAGATCTTCAACTTGACGTAAGTTTTACTACGTTTTGAAATGATTTGAAATTATGATACTGCCAGAATCAGATATGATCCATATATGTTGTTCTTTCGATATCAGACATTGTATAATCGAAACCGGATCGAAGAACAGACTGTTTATGTAATTGTTATGAATTTTCAGAGTTGATTTGATTGTGATTAGACCGATTTGATATCAGAATTGTGTTGTTATCGATAATGAGATGTTGGGATTGATATCTGATTGATACTGTATCGCTGGTTATATTGATATTATTCAGATTTGGATCAGATGAGTTGTTGATTCGTATATACTGATATTGTATTGCAGGTATTGCGAGCTTGTACAGATGTGAAATTATGATCTGTTTTTGTTAAGATTATGGGTTGTACTGATATTGATTATGATTCGTGTTATTATATCTGTGATGTTGAGATTGACGGGAGTATCGAGATTGTATTGTTATGCCGTCGAAACATCAGAAGATTGACATTGATCAGATTATGTCGTGATTTGAGTATTGATCAGAACAGGTCTTGAATTGAGTTGTACATTGATACCCTATATTTGTTTTTGTCATTACCAGATTGAATATGGACAGAGTGGAATTCAAGACTTCGACTTCGTCAGACCGAGAAGAGAAAGGTATAAGTCAATGTCGAACCGGGAGAATGACTCGAGTGTGAAATACTTGAGTTTCCCTAAACCACAGACTTATTGTTATGGTGTGCATTGATTTAGATTGATTTGCTTGTTCTATTTATTTATAGAAAGCATGTATTAGACGATTGGTCTTGTGACAGATGGGCCTGATGATTATGGAATCATCACGGACCCATTGCACATTGTCACCGAATAATGATTGGCGGAGGTTGCCAAGTCTGTGACGGATAGGTCAAGACACCGGATGTTTGATTATATCGATATTGAATAGAATCGGAGTTTCTTCTATTACTGAAATTCGATATCGGAATGCCAACATCTGGAAACCGGGATCCTTAGACTAGGAATGAGTCTAGTCTGATATATGGAGTCATGAGTTGATGTACAGATTTATATTGACTATGTTTTCAGATTTGATACATATAACTGATATCTGTTTCATGCTTTATATTGAGTATATGACTGCATGTATCGTTGATTTATACCTGGAATATAATTCTCACCGGAGTTATCCGGCTGTTGTCTTGTTTGTATGTGTGCATGACAACAGGTGGGGCAGCACCAGGGTCAAGATGAGGACGAGAGAGGACTAGTTTAGCGTGGATATTCGGACCCAGAAGTAGATCTGTTTCATTACCTGACATGTAGTGAATAAACAATTGTCGTTATGATTTACTTTTGTACAGAACTTGTACTTAGATCTGGATACTGATCTTGTAAATGAAATAAGATTTATTTCCTATGTTTCCGCCTTTGTATTTGAAAAAAAAAATTAGACCCTGTCTATTTAATTGATCTTATTATTCCCTAAGATGATTAAGAATTTAATTAGCGTCCGGGTCCCCTAGCAGGTGGTATCAGAGCTATAGATCCTTTAGATTGAGATAGGAGCAGGTGAGCGGGGTAGATTGAGTTTTCTTCCTTGCTTTTACATGCTAGAAGTCTATTATGTTCTACTTCTTTATAATGCATGTTTATCTGACTTGATTTTGAAACATGTGTTATTGAGAATGAATCAGAACCGATTCTTGATCAGAAGTAAGATGATCGGAGGAGGACTGAAACAGATTTGTTGTATTTTGTTGCTAACCCTTTTGGTAATCAGATATGCCTCCTCGAAGAATACCAGAACAGGGTAGTACTTCAAATCCTCCAATGGATGTGACAGCAACACCAATGGAAACATTGCTGAAGAGATTTCAGTCGTTCCATCCGCCGATTCTGAAGGGGATTGAGACGTGTTATGATTGTGAGAGGTTGCTGAATGTTATTGAAGTGCTGTTTGATTCACTTGATTACCCAGATGAACGCCGAGTTAGATTGATTGGGCACCAGTTACACGAGGTCGCAAAGAGTTGGTGGATCGCAACCAAATAAGCATTAGAACAACATGGTACCGTGATTACGTGGAAAATCTTTAAAGCTGAGTTTCATAAAAGATTTCTCCCAGTATCGTACCGACAAGATAAGAGTACAGAATTTGCCAACTTGAAACAGGGCCAGCTGAATATTGAAGAATATGTAGCAAAATTCTCTACTCTACTACGTTTTGCTCCTCAGGTGGCTGGGAATGATAAAGCTGTAGTTGATCAGTTCATCAGCGGATTGAATCCTGAAATATCTGCATTGGTAAATGTGGAATGACCCCATTATTTTGCTGATGCCTTGAACAGGGTAAATGGAGCTGAGGCAAGTTTGATTCAACAGCGAGGAATGTCGTATGTTGCTCAACAACAGAACCGAAAACCTCCAGCTCAATTTCTGCCATCTCTGTCTAGATTGGATAGTGGCAATACTAGTGGTGGAAAGAAAGATTTCCTGAAAGCTCACAAGAAACAGTTTAAGAAGTTAGGAAGTGGTTCTAGCCAAAGTTATACCGGGGTGTATTGCAGAACTTGCGGAGGGAGACATCCCACAGAGCAATGCCAAGGAGTATTTGGTAGTTGCCACGTCTGTCGTCAGCCAGGACATTTTTCTAGAGTATGTTCACAGATAGGTTCCCGAAGATCTCAGGGAGCAGAAACATCTGGATCAGTGGCACCGCCTGATAGACAATCACCGGATGTTCGCTCCTTCCACCCATCGACGACTCCTCAATCACAACCAAGGCCAGGACACACTTGACGAGGTAGTGGCAGGTAATTGTTTCCTATATGGTTATTTTGCATATGTATTGATAGATTCTAATGCATTTCATACGATTATCTTTGAATGAATTGCATTGATATATGCGTTGTTTATTGAGTTATCATCTGTTGTATTATTGATCTCTTGTCTGTTGGGGAGAGGTTTTGTATCAGTGACATCTGTTAGATCTTGTATGCTACAGTGTGACAGATATGAGATTGAGTTAGATTATATTGAACTTGGGTTGTCCGATTTCAATTTTATTATCGGTATTGATATGTTGACAAAGTACAAAGCTACCGTTGATTTTTTCCAGAAGATTTAAAGATTCAGATGGATATGATTAATGAACGGAAATTACGGCAAGGATTCTAGATTTAGAATTCCTTGGATATGAACGATGTTGAGGACTCGATTATTACAGAAAGGAACAGAGAGATTCCTTATGTTTTCAGTTGATTTACCGAAATCGAGCCTATCATTGGCGGATTTGCCAGTGGTATATGAATTTGCTGATGTTTTTTCAGATGGGATTTCAGAATTGCTTCCAGTCAGAGAGATAGATTCCAGCATTGAATGAATGACAGGTACAGTTCTTATTTTTGGAACTTCGTACAGAATGACACTGATTGAATTGAAAGACTTGAAAGACCAATTAGAAGATTTCTAGCCGAGAGTTACATTTGATTGGGTGTTTCTATTTGGGATGCTCCAGCTATGTTTGTGGGTTGATGAACCCTGTCTTCAGAAGTATTCTGATGATTTTAGGCTCATTTGTCTATGATTATTTTATCTATGATATCCTGAGATATTTGAAGCATATGACTGATCAGATCGAACATTTCAAAATTTTATTGAACATTCTGAGAATTGAAATGTTGTATACAGACACTGTTGAGATGTGAATCTTGGCCAGGATAGATTGTATTCGGAACATGTTAGTGAAAGGGATCGATTTTAGGTGCCCGAATGCGCAACGGAAGTTTCAAAATTTGTTTTTCAAGATGAAAAATTCGAACACCTCATACTAGATGTGTAGCAAATACAAAAACACATTTGCCATACATTGAGTGCTAAGAAATTATACCTATCAACCTCTTGAGGTTGATGATGGCTCTAACCAAGTTGTAAAAACTTGGCTCTTCAAAGGCAAGATAATCAACAAGCTTCCTTCCTTCAAAATTAGGCCCACCACCAACTAGGTAGATCCCCTCATATTTTGCACTAAAAAAATAGGAGGATTTTTCTTTGCGAAGTGATTTCTTTCCTCAACTCTTGAAGAAGAAAAATGATAGAAAAAATTGAGAGAATGGAATCCCAAAATTTCGGCCATTTCATTGTCTAGAATGAGGGAGGGATGACTTGTCTTGGTTGTGGGAAAAGCTAAAACACTTTTTAGCATGCCAAGCTTTGGAGATACAAAAAGTTGTCTCCCAACCTTTCACCTCCCATGCATGCATATCTTATTTGGTTTTTAACAATTAAAAACCAATGGACTTAATTTTAATTATCTCAAACAAATTTGAGACTAATTAAACATTACTTGAATTTACTCAAGCCCACTAGTTGAATAATTATTTTACTATTGGGCTCTACAAGACTCAATATGATTTAATTAATTCAACACTTGAATTAATTTAATTATTTGGACTCTACTAGGCCCACTAGTGTTTAATTAATTCAACGCTTGAATTAATTTAATTTAGTCCATAATAATGTTTATGAAAATCACAATTTTCAAATACATTATTTATTTGGCCAACTTTTAATTTAAGAATACTTCCACAAATGAAAAGTTACATTTCTCTCATAGAAGTCATACTTCTATTTTTTTCTTACACTTATAAACTCATTTATAAGCCTTTCAACACATTGAACTATTTTAACTTCTCAACGGGATCTAGAAAGCTAGTACTTGTGTGGCCCTCAATGGTTCATTGATACAACTAGCCGTGGGTTCACATCTCTATGTGATTCGGACTAAACATGTCCTTATATGAGCATACCCCAATTGCTCCATTCTTTTTTATCAACTCCTTGATAACAAGAACGTCAGAACTCAAGTCTGATATTACCCAACCAATCATGTTAAACGCCTAGCAGCATCGCTTACATGATTCCCTAGGTATCAAATGATAGTGCTTGCAAGAACCATTCAATTATGGTTAACGTACAGTACGGTCTCTTCAACTCATATATCCCGACCGATTCGACAACTATTGGTATATCGAGAGTTGTCAATGAATCGATACTATGTGTCATGTTGTAGTTGCATCGATGGTGTAATCTATGAAACCCCTTTCATAAATACAACCATATTCTGATCAGAGATTTCATACTACATACACATAGGATATCCATACCCGTAGGTAAGCGGTGAATCCCCGAATACAATGCATCGACTCCTATATGTTTCGACAAAACACCCAACCTTGCCACCTGATGACCCCTTGAGAGTCGGTAAACTTGTCAAAGTGAAATGCTAGCACATAGAGTCTCAATGTTGTCCCGGGTCATAAGGACTAATGGTGTACAACCATAAACTAGGACGTTTCCACTCGATAACTGAGAACCACTTGGAAAGTCCTTTATGGATGGTTGTTCAGTGCACTCTACCAGGAGCACATATCTGCATGCTCGGACATCACAATGTCCCCTACGAATTAAACATGGTACTCACATCGCAGATACTAGTCTCGAACTCGAGCGGCCTATATCCTTCTTAGCAGCGGCTGAATCGACTAGGAACTGTTTAGAATATACAGTATTCCAAATATGAGTTTCATGATACTCATCATATGAGCATCTCATATTCTTTCTACTATTTATATATTCAAGGGCTTTATCTATGCAATTAGGATGGGTATTCAGATAAAGATGTGCCAATAATAATTTCAAATATTATTAAAATAAAGATTGTTTATACATAGAGTTTCATTGTGAACACTCGGCCAACACTTGGCTCGACGGGCACCTAATCTAATAATCTCCCACTTGCACTAGAGCCAACTACCCATATGCTTCAAACCCATTGATTCGCGATGCATCTCGAATAATGGTCCAGGTAAAGGCTTAGTTAGTGGATCAGCAACATTATCTGCGCAGCCGACTTTGTCATCGAGACATCTCCTCTTTCCACAATCTCTCGGAGGATGTGGTACTTTCTCAATACATGTTTGGACTTCTGATGAGACCTTGGCTCCTTTGCTTGAGCTATAGCTCCCGTGTTGTCACACAACACCGAGACAGGAGCAACTCTATTAGGAATGACGTCCAACTCTTGGACGAAATTCTTTATCCAAACAGCCTCCTTTGCTGCATCTGATGCAGCAATATATTCGGCCTCAGTGGTGGAATCCGCTGTAATGTCTTGCTTGGAATTCTTCCAAGAGACAGCAGCACCATTGAGCATGAATATGAATCTAGAGGTTGACTTCGAGTCATCGATATCACTTTGGAAGCTAGAGTCGGTATAGCCTTCCAATTTCTGTTCCCCACCCCATAGACCAAGAACAACTTATTGGTCCTTCTCAAATACTTGAGGATGTCTTTCACAGCTTTCCAATGTGGAAGACCAGGGTTCGATTGATATCTACTCACTACACTTAGTGCGAAAGCCACGTCAGGACGTGCAGATATCATCCCATACATGATGCTACCAATTCCGGATGCATAAGGAATGCTTGTCATCGCCGCTATCTCTGCATCAGTCTTGGGAGACATAGACTTGGATAGGGACACGCCATGACACATTGGTAGATGTCCTCTCTTGGACTCATCCATCGAGAACCGCTTCACGATTGTATGAATGTATGTGGACTGGGTGAGACCAAGCAATCTTTTCGATCTATCTCTATAGATCTGTATCCCAATACAAAAGATTCTTCACCCAAGTCCTGCATCGAGAACTTACTCGCTAACCATATCTTATTTTGATTGCAACATTCCTACATCATTCCCAATGAGTAGAATGTCATCAACATACAACACCAGGAATGTCACAGCACTCCCACTGACCTTCTTATACACACAGGGTTCCTCAGGATTCTTAGTAAAACCAAACTCTTTGATTGTACTATCGAATCTTAGGTTCCAACTCCTAGATGCCTGCTTTAGACCATAAATAGATCTATGAAGTTTGAATACCATATGCTCACTTCCAAAAGATGTAAAACCTTCAGGTTGAGACTTGTAAATCTCTTCCTTAATATCCCCATTAAGAAAGACTGTCTTGACATCCATCTGCCATATCTCAAAGTCATACCATGCAGCTATGGCTAGCAATATCCTTATGGACTTGAACATTGCAACTGAAGAAAAGGTTTCCTCAAAGTCAACTCCTTGTCTTTGATTATATCCTTTTGCCACCAATCGCGCCTTGAAGGTCAATACCTTCCCATCCGACCCAAGTTTCCTCTTGTAAATCCATTTACACCCTATGGGAACAATTCCCTCAGGTGGATCCACGAGATTCCACACTTCGTTCGAATGCATGGAATTCATCTCAAATTCCATTGATTCAAGCCACTTGGATGAATCGGCATCAGATAACGCTTCCTTGAAGGTCCTTGGATCACATCCATGGTTAGGCTCATCACGGCCCTCTTCAAGAAGCAAACCATACCTCATAGGTGGTCTCGGGACTATCTCGGATCTTCTAGGAGCTTGTATCTCCTCTCTTGGCTCTTCGAGTGTGGGTTCTATAATTGTGGGTGTCTCTCGAACATCTTCGAGTTCTATCATCTCCCCTTTTCTATCCAATAGAAATTTCTTTTCCAAAAAGGTTGCATTTCCTAGAAACAAACACCTTTGTTTCTTGGGGATGATTGAAGTAGTATCCAACCGAATTCTTTGGATATCCCACAAAGTAACATAAAATGGATCGACTATCCAATTTATCTCCACTTACCTGCTTCACATAATCAGGGCACCCCCATATTCTAAGATAAGAATATTTGGAAGGCTTACCCATCCATATCTCATATGGTGTCTGCCTTTGAATGGACATTTAGTGGAATATCTTTCAATTTTAAGTTATATAGATCGTTTTCAAGTTCTCCAGTACCAATTAAACATTCATTCTTGTAAATGTTGCAAACACCTTTGCTAAATAAACAAGAATATCCATCTTTATCTAGCATAGAAATGAAAACAATGTTTTTATCAATTTATGTACAAACAAAACATCTCATAAATTAACTTAAAACTATTGTTCTACAATAAGTAAACATCTTCAACAGCCTTGGCAGCAACTCTTGCTCCATTGCCCATCCTCAAGAAGGTCACACCTTCCCTAAGCTTCCTACTTCTTCCCATCACATGTAACTCATTACAGAGATGTGAGCCACAACCGGTATCCAATACCCAAGAAGTAGAGTTAATTGAAATGTTTACTTCAATGTAGAACATACCATTTTCAGAACTTTTCTGAGCAAGATATTCTTTGCAATTACGCCTCCAATGTCCAGGCATCTTGCAGTGATGACAAACATCACTAGTCTTGTCAGCCTTAACTGGTGTGGCTGCCACGACGGGATTCAGAGATTGCCTCAACAAGGACACGTTCTTCTTGGGACGTTGGAAAGAACGCTTCTTTCCCTTCCCATGTGGATCAATCTTCGTACCAGATGAAGAACCCACATAAAGAACCAGCTTCTCTTTCTTGATAGTGGACTCAAAGGTCACAAGCATGTTCACCAACTCCTCAAGGGTCGGCTCCATCTTGTTCATGTTGAAGTTCACCACAAAAGGATCAAATGAGCTAGGCAGCGATAAGAGCAACACGTCGGTGGTCAACTCCGAAAGCAACATCAGATCCATGCCAACGAGCTTGTCCACGAGCCCAATCAACTTCATGCCATGCTCATGGACCGAGGCCCCATCTCGCATGCGCAAAGTGATCAGCTCCTTGACGGTAGCATGCCTAAGAGGCCGTGTTTGCTCACCAAACAGCTCCTTGAGATGCAAATGAATGTCAGCAGCACTCTTTGCATCCTCAAAACGCCTCTGCAGCTCATCATTCATAGAAGCCTGCATATAACACCTGGCTTTCAAGTCATGGTCACACCATTCCTTGTAAGTTTGCAATTCCTCAGGAGTGCAGTCAGTCGGAGCCTCAACAGAGGTCGACTCAGTCAGTGTATATGCTATTCTTTCTGAATTCAAGACAATTTTTAGGTTTCTTAGCTAATTGAGGTAGTTAGGTCCAGTTAATATGTGTTTGTCGAGTATTGCAGATAGCGGATTGCGAATCGAAGACATTGTCAAAAATTGTACTGAAAAGTATAACAGATAAATGTTAATGACTATTTTAAAATATTTAGTAAGATATAAAGTATGGAATTTTAATTTATAAATGTTTACTCTTACTGTTTTGACATCTTTCACTACCCTCTAGTGAAAACGGGAAACTCCTTTCCTCAGTAGGTACGCAAGGTCCAATTAACGAATCATGATCCCGAATAATATCAGCCAATGACAATTCCTAAAAGGTAGTTTCCGATTGCATTCCAATGCAACCCTCTACGTAAACTTTTGTCTCACGTTTGATTAGGACCCAATAATATGACGTCGTTCATCTTCAGGTGTCAAGCCTTATCCATCGATGTTGAACCTTAATGGACGGTCGCCATGAGTTCCCCCAATAATATGAGCCGAAATCATGGGAGTTCCACGTAGTTCACATCACCATGTCAATGGATGTCACAGATTTCCGGCACCCAGGGCCCCCCCAATAATATGAGCCGAGCCCCGAGCACGGGTAGCGTTCATCATGCACCCATTTTCGATGGAAGACATGGAAATTATAAACAAATTTATAATTTTGAAAGGTCTCATTATTAATTTTATTTAAAAGCTCGCCATGTTTGATCGTATGTTTGCCGGATTCATGCAATTTTGTTATTATCATAATAATAACGCACATACTCATTATTTATAACATATCATGCATATATTATAAAAAGTAAACAAACAAGGATGATCAATCGCCCCAACACTAATGGCCCGTGTGAGCTAAACACGGGCCTAGGTCCAATCCTAGGGAAATGCATGGGATGCAAATGCAACTATTACATAAGCTTCCAATATTTACATGTCTTCGATCTTCATAATCATCAAGGCCACCATCTTCCAATCTTGATCATCCACTATACTAATATTTACAAATAAATATCCATGGCAAATAGGGATACATTTCATGGGGTGGGAACGGACCATAAACCAAGCCCACTTTAAATTTGATAATTATTACAATCATTCAACACAAAATATCCTAGCATACACCTAGCAAATTGAGCTTGGGCTTTTGATCATCCTTCATGCATAATATCACATATCACACACCATCAATTAATTATCACAATAATTAATTGATCCAATATTATATATCTTGATCCAATCACTAACCGCCACTATTATAAACTAAATTAACAAAGTATACAAACACCTTTGTCTACATTCTAATTAATTTATTTATAATCGAATTTCTTGTAAATCACCATTTAATATAAATAACTAAAGTCCTACTTCAATTATTTATTTTATGAGAAAATATTTGCAACTTTTGTAAATTTAAACTTAAGGGCCCAAAAAATCATTTTTCACCAAAAACATTTTGGCCCATTTAAAATTCACAAATATGTTAGCCATCCAATGGCCCAAACACTCAAGGCCCATGACACTTTGATATTTCAAAACACCTTTTGAAAACCCTAGTCGTCATCACCGTCGCCGGAGCTCCATCGCCGGAGCTCCGTCGCCGGATTCCGGCCAACTTACCAAAAACATTTTTTTTTAAATCAAGGAGCTGTTCGGGCAGCCCCTTTGGGCTGCCCTTGCTGCCCGTTTTGGGCAGCCCCTCGGGCAGCCCAAGCTGCCCGAAATGGGCAGCAACTTACTGCCCAAAAGCCGCCCCAAATCCGGCCTTGAATCGTTGCAACAAATCATCTCATGCGGTTAGAAATCGACCTCAATATAATATCTTGTATAAGCTACACAAAATAGTATCCATAGCTCATGATACCACTTGAAAGAGATCGATTTTAGGTGCCCGAATGCGCAACAGAAGTTTCATAATTTGTTTTTCAAGATGAAAAATACGAACACCTCATACTAGATGTGTAGCAAATACAAAAACACCTTTGTCATACATAGGGTGTTAAGAAATTATACAAGACCAAGTTTGCTCCAACCAAGTTGTAAAAAACTTGGCTCTTCAAAGGCAAGACAATCTACAAGCTTCCTTCCTTCAAAAGTAGGCCCACCACCAACTAGGTAGATCCCCTCATATTTTGCACTTGAAAAATAGGAGGATTTTTCTTTTAGAAGTTATTTCTTTCCTCAACTCTTGAAAAAGAAAAATGAGAGAAAAAATTGAGAGAATGGAATCCCAAAATTTCGGCCATTTCATTGTCTAGAATGAGGGAAGGATGACTTGTCTTGGTTGTGGGAAAAGCTAAAACACCTTTTAGCATGCAAAGCTTTGGAGATACAAAAAGTTGTCTCCCAACCTTTCACGTCCCATGCATGCAAATCTTATTTGGTTTTTAACAATTAAAAACCAATGGACTTAATTTTAATTATCTCAAACAAATTTGAGACTAATTAAACATTACTTGAATTTACTCAAGCCCACTAGTTGAATAATTATTTTACTATTGGGCTCTACAAGACCCAATATGATTTAATTAATTCAACACTTAAATTAATTTAATTATTTGGACTCTACTAGTGTGGCCCTCAATGGTTCATTGATACAACTAGCCGTGGGTTCACATCTCTATGTGATTTGGACTAAACATTTCCTTATATGAGCATACCCCAATTGCTCCATTCTTTCTTCTCAACTCCTTGATAACAAAACGTCAGAACTCAAGTCTGATACTATCCAACCAATCATGTTAAACGCCTAGTAGCATCGCTTACATGATTCCGTAGGTATCAAATGATAGTGCCTGCAAGAACCATTCAATTATGGTTAGCGTACAGTACGGTCTCTTCAACTCATATATCCCGACCGATTCGACAACTATTGGTATATCGAGAGTTGTCAATGAATCGATACTATGTGTCATGTTGTAGTTGCATCGATGGTGTAATCTGTGAAACCTCTTTCATAATTACCACCATACTCTGATAAGAGATTTCATACTACATACACATAGGATATCCATACCCGAAGGTAAGCGGTGAATGAAAGGGGATCGGTTTTAGGTGTTCAAATGCGCAACGGAAGTTTCAAAATTTGTTTTTCAAGATGAAAAATTCGAACACCTCATACTAGATGTGTAGCAAATACAAAAACACCAAAATGTCATATATAGGGTGTTTATAGAAATGTACCTATCAATCTTAAAAGGTTGATGATGGCTCCAACTAAGGTGTAAACACCTTAGCTCTTGAATGGCAAGACAATCTTCAAGCTTCCCTTTGATCCCACCTTGCTCAAATATTAAGCCCACCACCAACTAGCTAGAACAACTCTAATTTTGCACTAGAAAAATTAGAGCATTTTTCTTTGAGAAGTGTATTGTTTCCTCAACAATTGAAGAAGCCAAAATGGAGAGAATATTGGCAAAAATTTCGTCCAACATGGTCCAATGGAGAGAAGGGAGACTTTTCTTGGTTTTGGAAAAGGGTTGTGGTGTCCCAAATGCATGTCATGCCTTGGACATTGAAAAAGTTGTCTCCCAACCTTTCATCTCCCTTGCATGCCTTTTGACTTGGGCTTGTAACAATTACAAGGCCCATGGACTTTTATTTAAATGTCTCAAACACATTTAAGTCCATTAAACATTACTTGAGAGGGATAGGTTGTTGAGGGTGTTGCGAGAATTAAAGTCTGCTTTGGGATGGACAATTGTTGATATAAAGGGGATTAGCCCTATTGTTTGTATGCATAAAATATTGATGCAGGAGTCCTATTCCCCCTATGTTGATCATCAGAGGAGGCTTAATCCAGCCATGAAAGAAGTTGTGAGGGCTGAGGTATTAAAATTGTTAAATGCTGGTGTTATTTATGCCATATCTGACAGTTCTTAGGTTTCACCAGTACAAGTAGTGCCTAAAAAGCGAGGTATAACTGTAGTAAGAAATGAGAATAACGAATTGATTTCAACTCGTCCAGTGACTGGTTGGCGAGTGTGTATAGACTACAGGAAATTGAATGATGCGACTAGGAAAGATCACTTCCCCCTTCCCTTTATTGACCAGATGCTTGATAGAGTAGGTGGTTATCATTATTATTGCTTTCTAGATGGTTATTCAGGTTATAATCAGATTGTCATAGCACCGGAGGATCAGGAGAAGACTACCTTCACTTGCCCCTACGGTACATTTGCTTTCAGGAGAATGCCATTTGGTCTCTGCAATGCACCTGCTACTTTTCAGATGTGTATGATCGCCATATTTTCTGACATGGTCGAGGAAATAATGGAAGTTTTTATGGATGATATCTCTGTGTTTGGTTCATATTTTGATCATTGTTTGCAGAATCTAACGCTTGTTTTGCAGAGATGTCAGGCAAAGAATCAAGTGCTGAATTGGGAAAAATGTCATTTCATGGTCCCAAAAGGTATTGTGCTTGGGCACAAAATTTCGGCTAGAGGGATAGAAGTGGACATAGCCAAAGTGGTGGCAATCGAAAATCTCCCACCGCTGAGGAATGTAAAAGGGATCAGAAGTTTCTTGGGACATGCCGGGTTCTATCGTCGTTATATTAAAGATTTCTCTAAAATTACTAGACCTTTATGTAATTTATTAGAGAAAGATTCTACATTTATTTTTGACGATGATTGTTTGCACGCGTTTAACAGGATCAAGGCAGCACTTATTTCCGCACCCATCATGATAGTGCCTGATTGGAAGGAGCCCTTTGAGCTCATGTGCAATGCTAGCGACTATGCTGTGGGAGCAGCATTGGGACAAAGACGAGACAAGATGTTCAAAGCTATCTACTATGCAAGTCGTACACTCAATGCAGCCCAACAGAATTACACAACTACTGAGAAAGAAATGCTAGCAGTGGTGTTTGCATTCGAAAAGTTCAGAACATATCTCATTGGCACCAAGGTAACTGTTTTCACTGACCATGCAGCTCTTCGCTACTTGTTTGCCAAAAAGGATGTCAAGCCCAGGTTGATATGATGGATACTCCTACTACAAGAATTTGACTTTGAAGTCAAAGACAAGAAAGGTTGTGAGAACCAGGTGGCTGATCACCTGTCACGACTAGAGCTGGAAGAAAGAACTGAAGGTGGAGTTATCAATGAGTCGTTCCCAGACGAACAACTCTTCAAGGTAAATGTTACACATCCTTGGTTTGTAGATATAGCTAATTTTCTGGCTGCAGGGGAATTACCTTCAGATTTAACTTATCACCAAAAGAAGAAATTTCTTCATGATGCCAAGTTTTATCTGTGGGACGATCCCTTCTTGTTCAAGAGATGCGCTGATCAGATAATTAGACGATGTGTAGCAGAGGAAGAAGCGGGTACGATTCTAGAGCAGTGTCATTCCTCACCCTACGGTGGACACTTTGGAGCATCTAGAACAACAGCTAAAGTATTACAGTCAGGTTTTTATTGGCCTAATCTGTTTAAGGATAGTTATACGTTAGTTAAGTAATGTGATAAATACCAAAGAGTTGGTAATATTTCTAGACGACATGAATTACCACTAACAAATATTTTGGAGGTGGAACTCTGTGATGTCTGGGGTATTGACTTTATGGGTCCATTCTCATCCTCTTTTGGTCAATCTTACATTTTACTTGCTGTTGATTATGTGTCCAAATGGGTGGAAGCCATTGCCACCAGTACTAATGATGCTCGAGTTGTTGTTAAGTTTGTCCACAGGAACATTTTCACAAGATTTGGAACGCCTAGAGCCATTATCAGTGATGAAGGTACGCATTTCTGTAACAAAATTTTTAACTCACTGTTGGCTAAGTATGATGTGAAGCACAGGGTGACACTGGCATACCATCCGCAAGCTAATGGGCAAGCAGAGGTATCCAACCAGGAGATTAAGCAAATATTAGAAAAAACAGTGAAGACAAACCGGAAGGATTGGGCGATCAAGCTAGATGATGCATTATGGGCGTACAAGACTGCATACAAGACACTTATCGGGATGTCGCCTTATAGGTTGGTCTTTGGGAAAGCTTGCCATCTACCTTTGGAACTGGAGCACAAAGCATTTTGGGCTGTCAAAAAGCTAAATTTTGATATGGGAGCATCTGGCGAGCAAAGACTGCTGCAGCTGAGTGAGATGGAGGAATTCAGGAATGATGCATACGAAAATGCAAAGATATACAAAGAAAGGACAAAGAGATGGCACGACAAGCAGATTCTTCGACGAGATTTCGAACCAGGGCAACAGGTGTTATTATTCAATTCTCGACTGAGGTTGTTTCCTGGTAAGTTAAAATCACGATGGTCTAGACCGTTCACAGTAGAAACAGTGTATCCACATGGTGCAATTGAGTTAAAGTGCACCAATGGGCAGACATTTAAAGTCAATGGTCAAAGGGTCAAGCATTACTTTGGAAATGAAGTGCGAACTATGGACAACATCCCACTTGGAGAACCAAAGTAGACAGGAGAAAGTCAGGCTGATGACGTTAAACCAAGCGCTGTGTGGGAGGCAACCCATATTTATTTATTTTTGCATTCGTTTTGCCTTTATTATTTTATTTCAATTCTTTAGTTTATTAATTTTAATCATCTCTATTCAAGTATGAATTTGAATCTTTTTTTTTTTTTTGCAGGTTATTTATTCATGAATTAAAAAAAAAAAAATCGAGAAGGTTATGAACAGTGTGCCCCGCGCACATGCGCGACGAATATCCGCGCACATGCGCGATATTGGCAGAGGGCTCAGCGCATATGCGCCAATCCTGGCGCGCACATGCGCGAAACTTACAGAGAGGTCGGCGCATATGCGCCAATCCTGGAGCGCACATGCGCGAAACTTACAGAGAGGTCGGCGCATATGCGCCAATACTCGCGCGCATATGCGCCACATTCCAGCATGCCGGCCAGTAGCAGACGCGCATATGCGCCACTTCATGGCGCGCGTATGCGCGCGACTCAGTTTAAGGGAAAAAAAAGGAGATCGCGACTTCAGAATTCAGAAACCCACTCTCCCTCACACATCACAGCACCTCCCTCCTTCAGCACTCCACGCCGCCACCGCTCTTCCTCAGAAACCCACGCCGCTGCCTCCCACTACCGAAAGCCGACCACCGCCTTCACAACAGCAAATTTTCCACCAACACTCCGATTTCTGGTAACTCTCTCGTGAAGTTAAAGGCTTTATTTCGAAATTTTCTCAAATCTTGAGAATAGTTGAGAATCAGTGTGCGATTTTTAGAGGAACTTCTGTTATTGTGACGTGGGTACATCGTTTTGTTCTAAATCAGTTTGTGATTGGGGCATATATCGTATTGCTAACCGGATTAAGTGGTTTGGTGAAATTATAATCGTTACCTACATTGGGGTGTGATTACCAGATTTTTTTTTTTGGCTCTTCAATTGTTAAATTTAGTCGGTGTTGATTGTGATATTGGAT
This sequence comes from Primulina tabacum, assembly GCF_025594145.1. Taxonomy (NCBI): domain Eukaryota; kingdom Viridiplantae; phylum Streptophyta; class Magnoliopsida; order Lamiales; family Gesneriaceae; genus Primulina; species Primulina tabacum. The sequence continues at coordinate 40,061 of NW_027459824.1, read as the reverse complement.
TATTGAGTTGATATGGCGCCGAAAAGAGGTCAAAAAAGGGTGCCTCTTCCTCTTCAAGCTTCGATTCTCACCGATTCTGGAATGAGGAGGCCCAACAGGTGTATAAGAGCTCGATGACTCGGTCTATCATCCCAGAGAGGGGATTTAATTTATCAACAATACGTGGTATTATTAAGCGTGAACTGGAAAGAAGACAATGGGTTGAATTTGCTCAACCTCCTCTAGATGCTGTGATTTCTGTTGTGATAGAGTTCTATGCCAATCTGCGGATACGGCATGACGAGTCAAAAGTACTGGTGCGAGGTAAATTGGTATCATTTGATTCTCAGACGATAAATATGATCTATCAGATGCCAAGCCTCGAAGAAGACGAGTACAGTGAATTCTTAGAAGATGGGGTTGATTATTCAGAGGTCATTAGGACCGTGTGTCAGGCATGCGCCGTATGGAAAATGAGCTCGAGTGGTCCAATCTCGCTGAAAAAATCCGAGATGAACCCTAATGCAAGTGCGTGGACATCGTTCGTGTTCGCTCGGGTTCTCCCATCCTTGCATTACCACGATGTAACCAAAGACAAAGTTGCGCTTGTCTTTGCTATTTTGATGGGCAAATCTGTTAACTTGGGAAGAATGATATATGGATCGATCAAGAGAGCCGGCACAGGATTAGCCACGGTCGCCCTTCCATGCCCTCACATTGTTACCGAACTATGCAGACAGGCCGGCGTCTCCTGGTCGCCTGATGAGCCAGTGCTTAAGCCGAAGGCTCCCATCATTGCTTCCTATAGACCCCCCGATGATCCAGATGACGAGGACCTGCCCACAGGCACAACTTCCACCACCACCACCACCTGAGGGAGCCCGACAGCGCAGGGGAGACCGACTTCACAGACTTCAGACAGAGATGGGCGAGCAGAGGAGGTTACTAGTTGAGCAGCGCCAGGTGCTGGATTCGCTTCAGCACCGCACGGACCATTTCATGGGATACATGATGGACTTCACATCCGTTCTTGCTATGCGGTTCCCGCCTATAGGTCCAGAGGATCCTATGTTTCCCCAGCCACCTGCCTGGCCACCACAGTATCCAGGACCTCCTCCACAGGCCCCACCCCAGCACATGGATGAAGATCTTGATGATGATGACGGCGAGCACTGACGCTTGTCGTGGGAGGTACGATTGTCCCATTCTTTCTTGTTTATACATTGAGGGCAATGCATGTTTTAAGTTTGGGGGGGTTGATTTGATTTTTTTGATTTGATTCGATTTGATGCTTTGATGTTTATTTATTTAAATGCTTTGATGTTTATTTAATTTTAAAATATATATATATATATATTTAATTTAGTCTTTATGTTTTTCGCAGTCGTTAATTTTTTAGAATTGTGGAATTAAGGTGATAATCAAACAATGAGGAGAGTTGACCCAAAATTCATGTTGTTCCTTGATTACAAATCCGAATGCATGCTATCTTAACCTAACCGTTTACACATTAATTCACAATTGCTATGATTGTTGATACACCCGATGTCAAGAGAGTGTTCATGTGGTTTGTGATTTGAATTGTATGAATGGACTCCAAAACCTGCATGTTGATTACTTGTTGTTGAGTTACATGTTCACTAACACAAAAATGATTCAGGCAGTCTTTGATTTATGTTGGGCCTGTTTTTCCTTGAAAAAGTTGTCATTTGTTAGCCCTTTGAGCCTAAATGAGAATGAGATGTGTGATTTGTTCTGTTTGAATACCCGAAAACATGATATGTCTGTGTTTGTTGATTGGTAAATTGAAAGGAGTCTAGAACTTGGTTTGGCACTCTTTGAGGCGAGATACGGGTATTGTGTGACTTAGGGATGATTTAGGCGATTCTTGGAACGTTTGAGCCTTTCAAGACTACCCATAACATCATTTACACCCTAGTGTCCCATGTTTGAGCTTAATGAAAATCGAATGGAGTGTGCCAAGGCACACAAAAGCCCTCATTCGTATCAATTCTAAACTCCTATGTCACTACCATTTTTTGAGCATATACACTAGTACCTACCGAAAACTGAGAAAAAAGGAACCTGTGTATCACTACAAAAGTTCTTCTCCCTTGTGTGCATAAAAGAATATCATCGAAAAGAAAAAGATGAAAAGATGAAAAGAAAGAAAGAAATGTCTATAAAAAAAAAAGAAGAGATGTTGAAAAAAAAAGGGGGGAAATAAAAAGTTGAATAAAGAGTAAAAGAGTATGACATGTGATGTGAAAAAGAGGACAAAATGGTGAATATGTTGTGGCAAGGCAAGTGGAAGTGAAACAAACAGGAAGGAGACACATGTTGAAAAAAAAACTGGTTTGTTTTCTCTCACTTTTGATTCCCTATCTTCATTTGTAGCCATTAGCCGTAGCCTAACGTTATAAGCTTAAAAGACCTATTAACCGAGTCACACGTACCCAATATACTAGTGGAGAAGAGTTGTCAAAGTTAAGCCTATGGACACTTGAAAAATACCGTCGATAAACACAAAATTTTATTGTCTACATGTGCGCATCTCATGATAATCGATTTTATTTGGTTAATTGTTGTCTTCACTCTTCATAATACCACTTTGTTTAGCCAAATGTTACCCTATAAGTCCTGTTGATTTGTGAAGATACATGTGTGTCTCAATGATTTTTCTAATTACATGTGTGTCGAGGAGTCCAAAATTTTATGAGAAGAAAAGTTATGAACTTATCTTGGCATTTGGAGTGGGTAAACGAGAATAGCAGAACACACACGCACGTGAACTGTGAGTAATGTTGCATGTGTTGATTCAATATCATGGAAACTGTAATCTCTGAGGCGAGTGGTTACCCTTTATTCCAAAATTCTTGTTCGTTTAGTTACTTTCTTTAGGATGTGTTTAGTCCGAGTCTAGCTAATGTTTTATTTATTTTATTTTGCAAGGGACTAGCAAAAGTTTAAGTTTGGGGGATTTGATAAGTGCACTTTGTGCACTTAAATTGTCCTTATAATTCATACAGATTGTTAGTTTTCTGGGGCAGAATTACGCGCTTTTGTTGTTTTTTGGTGTAAATGCAGGAATCTAGGTGCAGCTACAACATGTGTGTGAAAACGAGCTAAAATGGCGCCTAGGAGAAGAAGTGCGAGCAATGCCCCGAAGCGAGTGGACTACAGTAGCGCATATGCGCGAGAGAGAGACAGGCGAGACCAGTGAGCAGCGCGCATATGCGCCGCTCAGGGCGCGCATATGCGCGCAAGAAGAAGGCACGCACAGAAGGACCCGCGCATATGCGCGCGGCGCGAATTTTCAGAATTAAATAGGTCTCGGCGTGTTTTTTTTAGGGGTTCTGAATTTTCTTGGCACAATCGTCATATCATTCGAGAAGAGGAGAAAATGTGAGAGCGCACGGAGCACAGGACGCGAAGAACAGAGATAAAAGACGTTGGATCCGGACACGGAGACGCACTTTCATCTCTCGCCAACACGTTCTTAATTCGGTTTCTTACTTTTACGTTTTTAATGATTACAAACAGGTTTTGTTTTGATTTAAATTCGAGTATGAACTAATTCTATTTTCTAGAGATTGATCTAGTCTTGGTTGATCCTATGTTATTTACGTTTTGAACTTTCATGAATTAATTCATCGTGTTTATTTGTGATTTCTTGTCATTAATGCTTTTGAATTACTGGCCATAATTCGACTGATCTAATAATTGAGATCTAACACTCGAGAGAGGTGATCAAAATTAGGACAGGTGAAATCGCATCGTCAGATGTTTATAACGTGCAAAAGACGTATAACTTTGGCGAATCCATAAGAGAACCTTGGTTGCATTTATTACGTGTTACTTGATTTTGTATAGACATATTAAAATCGGTAATGGGTAATACAGTTCTAGTTATCATTTGAAAAAGGGAATAAAAATTATTGTTAGTTATTGGTTAGTAAACACGATGCAATTAAATAACATGTTAGTTAATTTTGATTTAGCATAGGGGAAACCAGAAGAAATCATATCTCTAGATTTATTTACTCGGTGAATTTCTACTGCGTGCTAGAGTTACAGGATTTGTTATTTTATTTGAATTGATCATAAACCAAACATTTAAATTGTCTAAATAAAATTGAGCTATGTCAGTCATGGTAATTAATATACAATTTTAAATAATTACTCTTCGTGGGATCGATATCTGTACTCAACCAGCACTAAAACTTGACAACGTATACTTGCGGTAGTGAACATACGCAACAACGATAAGCTAACGTCCCAACCCTGTCGAAGATCTCGAATGGTCCGATGAATCTCGGACTAAGCTTCCCTTTCTTCCCAAATCGCATGACACCTTTCATAGGTGCTACCTTCATGAAAACATAGCTGCCAACGGCAAACTCTAGATCTCTCCTCCTCTGATCCGCATAGCTCTTCTGTCGTCTCTGAGCAGTCCTCATCCTATCACAGATCTTGACTACTACATCGGCAGCCTGCTGATTAATCTCCGGACCCAATTCTGCTCTTTCCCCTACTTCATCCCAATGAATAGGAGATCTACACTTACGACCATACAGTGCTTCAAACGGAGCCATACCTATAGACGACTGGAAATTGTTGTTATAGGTGAACTCTACTAATGGCAAATTCGACTCCCAACTCCCAGAGAAATCCATAACACAAGCACGGAGAAGATCCTCCAAAATCTGAATAACTCGCTCTGACTTCCCATCTGTCTGAGGGTGGAAAGCTGTGCTAAACAACAACTTCGTACCCATAGTCGAATGCAAACTCTTCCAAAATGAGGAAGTAAATCTAGGATATCTGTCAGACACTATAGAAACTGGAACACCATGAAGTCTGACTATCTCTCGGATATACAACTCTGCATACTGAATCATGGTGAAAGTCGTCTTGATAGGCAAGAAGTGCGCTGATTTGATTAGACGATCAACGATCACCCAGATAGCATTTGATCCTCTAACTGACTTCGGCACACCACGAAGTCCATCGTGACATTCTCCCACTTCCACTCGAGAATGGGAAGAGGCTTGAGCATACCTGCTGGTCTCTGATGCTCCGCCTTCACAAGCTGACATGTCAAAAACTCGGACACAAAACGTCTGATGTCTTTCTTCATCCCAGGCCACCAATACAACAACTGCAGATCTTTGTACATTTTCGTACTCCCAGGATGAATAGAGTACGGTGACTTATGGGCCTCTGATAAAATATCTGCTCGAGTAGAACCACTGCTAGGAACCCATATTCTGTCTCGGTATCTCACAATACCGTTGCTGACTGTATAAAAGACACTGCCCTTGGCCTCATCTCTCTACTTCCACTTTTCCAACTGCTCATCTGCTGACTTCCCACTGCGAATACGGTCTAGAATAGAAGACTGAATCGTCAAAGTAGATAGACGGAGAACTCTACCTCGAGGATAAGTCTCTAGATCAAACCTCTACATCTCAGACTGAACAGGTCTCTGAATCGTCAAATGAGCCATCACTGCGATCTTCCTACTCAATGCATCCGCAACTACATTAGCTTTGCCCGGGTGGTAGCTAATGTCACAGTCGTAATCCTTCACTAACTCCAACCAACGCCTCTGACGCATATTCAGCTCTTTCTGCGTAAAGAAGTACTTGAGGCTCTTATGGTCGGTAAAGATCTGGCACTTCTCTTCGTACAAATAATGCCTCCAAATCTTCAAGGCAAAAACCACGGCTGTCAACTCTAGATCATGGATAGGGTAATACTTCTCATGGATTTTCATCTGACGAGAAGTATACGCTATCACCTTCCCTTGCTGCATCAATACTGCGCCTAGATCGAGCTTCGAAGCATCGGTATACAGAACAAACTCTCTGGACCCTGACGACATAGCCAAAACTTGTGCTAAGATAAGAGCTTGCTTCAAAGTATCGAAGCTCTTCTGACACTCCTCGCTCCACAAAAATTTAACATTCTTCTTGATCAATGATGTGAGTGGAACTGCGATAGAGAGGAATCTCTGAATAAACTTCCGATAGTATCTTGCTAGCCCAAGGAAACTACGGATCTCTGATGCATTCTGCGGCACAACCCAATCTCTGACTGCTGCAACTTTCGCTGGGTCTACCTCAATACCGCTGCTAGAAACGATGTGGCCTAAGAAAGCCACCATCTCTAACCAGAACTCGCACTTACTGAACTTGGCGAATAATTTATGCTTCTGTAGGGTCTACAAAACTGCGGTCAGATGTCTGCTGTGATCCTCATGATTCTTCGAGTAGACGAGAATGTCGTCTATGAACACTATCAAAAACTGGTCAAGATACGGCTTAAATACGCAATTCATGAGATCCATGAAAATCGGTGGCGCATTCGTCAAACCGAACGGCATTACAAGGAACTCGTAGTGGCCATAACGAGTCCTAAGAGCAGTCTTGGAAACATCAGCATCTTTCACCCTCAACTGGTGATAACCATAACGCAGATCAATCTTGGAAAATACCAAAGCTCCCTGCAACTGATCAAATAAGTCCTCAATCCGCGGAAGTGTGTACTTGTTCTTCACTGTAACCCTGTTCAACTCCCGGTAATCAATACAGAGCCTCATAGAACCATCTTTTTTCTCCACAAATAAGACTGGCGTGCCCCATGGTGAAAAACTCGGGCGAATGAACTCCTTGTCAAGAAGTTCCTGAATCTGCTTCTTGAGTTCTGCCATCTCTGTCAGTGCTAGTCGGTACGGTGCTTTTGAGATCGGTACCGTACCTTGCATAAGCACAATCGAAAACTCCACTTCTCTCTCGGGTGGCATACCGGAGACGTCTTCAGGAAAAACGTCTAGAAAATCTCTAACAATCGGAACATCTGAGGCTGACTGACTGGGCGCCTCGGGAACGGATACACAAGTCACTAAAAACGCCCGACACCCTCTACGCATAAGCTTCCTAGCCTGGAAGCAATGTATATGCGCGGTAAAGGAAAGTACCTGTCTGGTTCGAATAAGAACTGCGTCATCCCAGGCGGTCGGACTAGAACAGATCTCCGCTGGAAGTCAATCAGAACTCTGTTCTGCAATAGCCAGTCCATCCCTAGAATGATGTCAAACTCTGGCATCGGCAGTACGATAAAATCCGCATAAAAAAGATTGCCATGAAGCTCGAGGTCTGTGTCTCGGATCACATTGGTAGCTGTCATCTCCTCTCCAGAAGGCAGTACTACTGAATACGCCACATCTAACCCAACGGTCTTGACCTTGAGGAAGTTAGCAAAGACCTCTGAAATAAACGAGTGAGTAGCCCCTGAATCTATCAAGGCTTTTGTAGCGGAACCGGATACAAAAATTCTCCCTGAAAGGTTGGAACATCAAGCTGAACCCAATAATTACTAGAACTAACTTATAAACAGGCGAAGGTCAAAGTTCTTTTAACCTAATTCCCGAAAATAACCCTGATTAGAGCATGCAATCCTAATACAATTCTAAGTTCAAAATTCTAACACAGATTTCCAGAAACGTCTAAATTCAAATATAAACTTAAATCTGTAAGATACCTATCATGAGCATGGTGTCTGGGTTCGTCTCTGCTGCATGGAGAGCAAAGACTCTGCCTTGGGTAGGCAGACTTCCACGAGGGCACTGCTGCAGCAAGTGGTCTGGACTACCACACTTATAACACTTCCCTGAACCATACATACATGCTCCAGGATGGCGGCATGTGCACTTAGGATAGACTGGGTGCTCAAAGGTCCTTGGGACTGCACGTCCCTGCTGCTGCTGCCGCTGTCCTCTGTTCTTGGGTGGGCCATGGAAAGGCCTCTTGTCTGATGCTGCTCCTGAGGAGGAGGACGGTGTGGCATCTGGACTGGACGCTTGCACTGGCGGTCTCTCTCTATATCCTGCTGATCCTGCTCTGCAGGTAGAGATCTGGAGACGGCAACATCATAAGTAGTAGGGCCAGCCACCCTAACATCACGGCGCAAGATCGGCCGCAGACCATCTAGAAAATGCCTCAACTTTGCTCCAGCATCACTCGCAATTAGGGGCACGAAATGGCAAATAAATTAGTTACCCATTAAGTAATTAGAGTTTTATCTACACATTAAATAAGTTTGTGAGTTAATAAATTAGTTATTGAAATTATTTACTACTTGCCTCAAATTACTTAAATAATTCCCTAAAAATTCTTTTATATTAAATTAACCTATTATTTGTCTTAAATAAATTCTGGGACTGTTTTCTTAATGTTAAATTTATCTCATTACTCCAACTCCAGTCTGGCCTCACTTAATTAGCTGAAAAGGTAACAATTAAACTACTGCACAAAAGAATTAAATTTAAAGAAAAAAAATTTAAATCCCCATGCAATAAAAATCATTTTAATTTAAATACTAGAAATTATGCATGGCTTATACGTAGTCTGATTTACGGGTTCTACACATGCACTTTCCAAAATGTAAGCGATTGCACTCTTTGCACAGTGGCCTATCTACAGGTTTTGCCGCTCCAAGTTTTGGTGGCTTTTGTTGCCCCCGCTTCTTCACTTGCCATTGGGGCTTTTGCTGCACTTGAGCTCTAGGAGGTCCCATAAATTGCTTTTTAGTTGGCTGAGAGTTCTGCTGGTGCTGCTGCCCCTTGCGCTGCATCTCAAAGTCAATATCTTTCAGGGCTTGCTCAGCTTTGAATGCACAAGCAGTCTCAGCTGCATAATCCGCCGATTGCATCATCACCACATCATGGTGTATGGTAGGTCGAATGCCATCCATAAAGTGCCATAATTTCTCAGCAACACCTCTAGCTATAAGGGAATCAAAGTGACAATCCATATCAAATCTCCTAACAAATTCAGCCACAGTCGTACTCCTTGACGGAGAGTCATAAATTCCGTCGTCATGCGCCCTCGGATGTTAACAGTAAAATATTTTTCATAGAAAATGTAATACTCGTGACTAAAATTCATAATTAGTGCGGAAGCTTTAAAATATAATTTGGAGAAAAGGTTTAATTGTAAAAAAACATTTGGGAAGCATCTCCCCACAAATAGGACATGCCACCTGTCTCAAGCAACAAATAAATACATTGAAAAGATTTTCATTTTCATCAGATAACACTTAATATAGTATCTACACATATTTCTAATTCAAATACCAAAACAAGGTTTTCAATGTTTCCCAAAATAACCAAAGCTTAACATATCAAAAATAGCTTCCAACCACTATCTCCAAAGTTTGGCATATTTCCTTCTCTCGCTTCGACAACTCAAGGATGATCAGTCTTTTTTACCTGTTCCTGCATCACATGAACATAACTGGAATGAGTATAAAACTCAGCAAATGGAATCAATACCAACAAGATATATATATATGTAATTTCATTGTAAAACATAAAATTAATAGACTCAATTTCATTTTCTTGAAAACATTATCCATCTCATTTCATAAACGTCGAATCATCATTAATATCATCCGTCAAGAATCATAATACAACAATACATAGGGATGATATTCATTTCATTGATTAACTGAAGAATTGACAGTTCTTATAAGATAGTTCATTCATTGCTAACCCTCTTCGTAAAAACGAATTTTATAGGAGGGACATGTACCTCTGCATAAAATACATCTTATAAGAGAGCGCATGTTTTCATCGTTAATTGGCCAATTACATTGCGGATTTAAAATTGCCAAAGGCAACACCGCTACTATCACTATCAATTCAATCATTCAATGATATAAAACTTAATTCAAGCATTTTATCGAACATATTTGAGGCATCATATATAGTTTAACTCCCTTCATTCAAAAATGCATATAATTGCACTACCATATATACATATTTACATATATATCATGAATGAAATTTGAAAGGAGTTAACGTCATAAAATCATCAAAACACATACATATAGGATCATGTGATGCATTTAAGAAATAATTCCACTTACAACACTTGAAGCACTTGGTTTCCTAAACCTTGACGGTAATCCTACAACAATAAACTCAATAATTAACCATCGACACCAAAATAATAACCTTAAATTACCATTAAATCCAATACATCAATCACAACTACAATCCTCCATCTTCACCATCTACAACAACTCAAGAACAAGAAGAAAACCACTTACCTTTGCTCTTTTCCCTTGAAAGATGAAGATCCAACTCCGGATTGAAGATTAATTGCTTGATTGAATGAGAGAAGAAGAAGATGATGAAGAACCCTAGCTAAGAATCGATGGAGAAGAGAAAGGAAGAGAAGGCAAATGAGAAAAATTGAAGTCTCAACCGATTTTATACCTTAAATAACCCAAAACACGCTTTTCTACTGTACTGGGCGCTGGGGCGGTCAAGTTTTATCGCCCTAGCGCGGAGCCTACTGTTCTAAACCCAAAAATTGAGATCCAGGCATGCTGGGGTGGTCAAACATTACCGCCCTAGCGCGGAACGTTCTGTCCCGCGTGCGCTCTACGCACACCTTCTCCAAAAATTGCTCCAGAAATGCCTCTTTCCCTCATAATTTGAAAAAGTGGTAAACATGAAAGTTGTAGCTCTATGTTTTGGCTTGCATCTCCAATTAGCCTCATGTCATTTGAAGGTCTGAGTAAAGAGTTATGCTTGACTTCCCAACATGTCTAACTAAAAGAACGACGATACACACGACACACTTCGGGGCGCTTTTGGCTAGTCTTCCACAATAATTTGAACAAAGCTCAAAGCATGAAAGTTATAGCCTTATGTATTATCTTTCTAATGAAAGTGGCCTCACATCATTTGGATCACAATACAAAACATTATTCTAAAAATGTAAGGCCCGAGATTATGATTATCGTAATATAAAATGATTTGTTGATAATTGAGATGTGATTATAGACGGAACAGATCAATCCGAGAAAGACGGAAGATGACTTAAATTATGTGCGAGGAAGAGCCCTCGCGCATATGCGCGACCCCGCCGGGCGCATATGCGCGAGGCAGGCAGAGGACCTCGCGCACATACGCGATTAGGAATCGCGCATGTGCGCGAGGGTTCCCGAGATTTGTGAAGAAATCCTCGCGCATATGCGCCGAGCAGGGGCGCGCATATGCGCGAGGTGCTGTGCATAATACGCGCCGAAACATAGTGTCTCGCGCATATGCGCCGAGTAGTGTCGCGCATATGCGCGAAAAATGCTGCCTTTAGAATGAGCCACCCGTCCTATGCATGCAATGATATATATGTATGTTACATTTCTCAGAATTCAGAAACAAGGAATCGCGAAAAGCTTCAGAGAATATCGTGAAAATACTTACGCCTTTTCTTTTAGAAATTTGAAGTTGTGAAAGATTCGTCCGTCAGATTTTCAATCCGACTTCAGTACCGTGTTTCTATCGACGAGATCTTCAACTTGACGTAAGTTTTACGATGTTTTGATATGATTTTAAATTATGATACTGCCAGAATCAGATATGATCCATATATGTTGTTCTTTCGATATCAGACATTGTATAATCGAAACCGGATCGAAGAACAGACTGTTTATGTAATTGTTATGAATTTTCAGAGTTGATTTGATTGTGATTAGACCGATTTGATATCAGAATTGTGTTGTTATCGATAATGAGATGTTGGGATTGATACTGTATCGCTGGTTATATTGATATTATTCAGATTTGGATCAGATGAGTTGTTGATTCGTATATACTGATATTGTATTGCAGGTATTGCGAGCTTGTACAGATGTGAAATTATGATCTGTTTTTGTTAAGATTATGGGTTGTACTGATATTGATTATGAGTCGTGTTATTAAATCTGTGATGTTGAGATTGACGGGAGTATCGAGATTGTATTGTTATGCCGTCGAAACATCAGAAGATTGACATTGATCAGATTATGTCGTGATTTGAGTATTGATCAGAACAGGTCTTGAATTGAGTTGTACATTGATACCCTATATTTGTTTTTGTCATTACCAGATTGAATATGGACAGAGTGGAATTCAAGACTTCGACTTCGTCAGACCGAGAAGAGAAAGGTATAAGTCAATGTCGAATTGGGAGAATGACTCGAGTGTGAAATACTTGAGTTTCCCTAAACCACAGACTTATTGTTATGGTGTGCATTGATTTAGATTGATTTGCTTGTTCTATTTATTTATAGATAGCATGTATTAGACGATTGGTCTTGTGACAGACGGGCCTGATGATTATGGAATCATCACGGACCCATTGCACATTGTCACCGAATAATGATTGGCGGAGGTTGCCAAAGTCTGTGACGGATAGGTCAAGACACCGGATGTTTGGTTATATCGATATTGAATAGAATCAGAGTTTCTTCTATTACTGAAATTCGATATAGGAATGCCAACATCTGGAAACCGGGATCCTTAGACTAGGAATGAGTCTAGTCTGATATATGGAGTCATGAGTTGATGTACACATTTATATTGACTATGTTTTCAGATTTGATATATATTACTGATATCTGTTTCATGCTTTATATTGAGTATATGACTGCATGTATCGTTGATTTATGCCTGGAATATAATTCTCACCGGAGTTATCCGGCTGTTGTCTTGTTTGTATGTGTGCATGACAACAGGTGGGGCAGCACCAGGGTCTAGATGAGGACGAGAGAGGACTAGTTTAGCGTGGAGATTCGGACCCAGAAGTTGATCTGTTTCATTACCTGACATGTAGTGAATGAACAATAGTCGTTATGATTTACTTTTGTACAGGACTTGTACTTAGATCTGGATACTGATCTTGTAAATGAAATAAGATTTATTTCCTATCTTTCCGCCTTTGTATTTGAAAAAAAAAATTAGACCCTGTCTATTTAATTGATCTTGTTATTCCCTAAGATGATTAAGAATTTAATTAGCGTCCGGGTCCCCTAGCAGGTGGTATCAGAGCGATAGATCCTTTAGATTGAGATAGGAGCAGGTGAGTGGGGTAGATTGAGTTTTCTTCCTTGCTTTTACATGCTAGAAATCTATTATGATCTAATGCTTTATAATGCATGTTTATCTGAATTGATTTGGATACATGTGTTATTGAGAATGAATAAGAACCGATTCTTGATCAGCAGTAAGATGATCGGAGGAGGACTGAAACAGATTTGCTGTATTTTGTTGCTAACCCTTTTGGTAATCAGATATGCCTCCTCGAAGAATACCAGAACAGGGTAGTACTTCAAATCCTCCAATGGATGTGACAGCAACACCAATGGAAACATTGCTGAAGAGATTTCAGTCGTTCCATCCGCCGATTCTGAAGGGGATTGATACGTCTGATGATTGTGAGAGTTGGCTGAATGTTATTGAAGTGCTGTTTGATTCACTTGATTACCCAGATGAACGTCAAGTTAGATTGATTGGGCACCAGTTACACGAGGTCGCAAAGAGTTGGTGGATCGCAACCAAAGAAGCATTAGAACAACATGGTACCGTGATTACGTGGAAAATCTTTAAACCTGAGTTTCATAAAATATTTCTCCCAGTATCGTACCAACAAGATAAGAGTACAGAATTTGCCAACTTGAAACAGGGCCAGCTGAATATTGAAGAATATGTAGCAAAATTCTCTACTCTACTACGTTTTGCTCCTCAGGTGGCTGGGAATGATAAAGCTGTAGTTGATCAGTTCATCAGCGGATTGAATCCTGAAATATCTGCAATGGTAAATGTGGAATGACCCCATTATTTTGCTGATGCCTTGAACAGGGGTAAATGGAGCTGAGGCAAGTTTGATTCAACAGCGAGGAATGTCGTATGTTGCTCAACAACAGAACCGACAACCTCCAGCTCAATTTCTGCCATCTCTGTCTAGATTGGATAGTTGCAATACTAGTGGTGGAAAGAAAGATTTCCTGAAAGCTCACAAGAAACAGTTTAAGAAGTTAGGAAGTGGTTCTAGCCAAAGTTATACCAGGGTGTATTGCAGAACTTGCGGAGGGAGACATCCCACAGAGCAATGCCAAGGAGTATTTGGTAGTTGCCACGTCTGTCGTCAGCCAGGACATTTTGCTAGAGTATGTTCACAGATAGGTTCCCGAAGATCTCAGGGAGCAGAACCATCTGGATCAGTGGCACCGCCTGATAGACAATCACCGGATGTTCGCTCCTTCCACCCATCGACGACTCCTCAATCACAACCAAGGCCAGGACACACTTGACGAGGTAGTGGCAGGTAATTGTTTCCTATATGGTTATTTTGCATATGTATTGATAGATACTAATGCATTTCATACGATTATTTTTGAATGAATTGCATTGATATATGCGTTGTTTATTGAGTTATCATCTGCTGTATTATTGATCTCTTGTCTGTTGGGGAGAGGTTTTGTATCAGTGACATCTGTTAGATCTTGTATGCTACAGTGTGACAGATATGAGATTGAGTTAGATTATATTGAACTTGGGTTGTCCGATTTCAATTTTATTATCGGTACTGATATGTTGACAAAGTACAAAGCTACCGTTGATTTTTTCCAGAAGATTGAAAGATTCAGATGGATATGATCAATGAACGGAAATTACGGCAAGGATTCTAGATTTAGAATTTCTTGGATATGAACGATGTTGAGGACTCGATTATTACGGAAAGGAACAGAGAGATTCCTTATGTTTTCAGTTGATTTACCGAAATCGAGCCTATCATTGGGAGGATTTGCCAGTGGTATATGAATTTGCTGATGTTTTCTCAGATGGGATTTCAAAATTGCTTCCAGTCAGAGAGATAGATTCCAGCATTGAATGAATGCCAGGTACAGTTCTTATTTTTGGAACTTCGTACAGAATGACACTGATTGAATTGAAAGACTTGAAAGACCAGTTAGAAGATTTCTAGCCGAGAGTTACATTTGATTGGTGTTTCTATTTGGGATGCTCCAGCTATGTTGTGGGTTGATGAACCCTGTCTTCAGAAGTATTCTGATGGTTTTAGGCTCATTTATCTATGATTATTTTATCTATGATATCCTGAGATATTTGAAGCATATGACTGATCAGATCGAACATTTCAAAATTTTATTGAACATTCTGAGAATTGAAATGTTGTATACAGACACTGTTGAGATGTGAATCTTGGCCGGGATAGATTGTATTCGGAACATGTTAGTGAAATGGATTGATTTAGGTGCCCGAATGCGCAACGGAAGTTTCAAAATTTGTTTTTCAAGATGAAAAATTCGAACACCTCATACTAGATGTGTAGCAAATACAAAAAACACATTTTCCATACATTGAGTGTTAAGAAATTATACCTATCAACCTCTTGAGGTTGATGATGGCTCTAACCAAGTTGTAAAAAACTTGGCTCTTCAAAGGCAAGACAATCAACAAGCTTCCTTCCTTCAAAATTAGGCCCACCACCAACTAGGTAGATCCCCTCATATTTTGCACTAGAAAAATAGGAGGATTTTTCTTTGAGAAGTGATTTCTTTCCTCAACTCTTGAAGAAGAAAAATGAGAGAAAAAATTTAGAGAATGGAATCCCAAAATTTCGGCCATTTCATTGTCTAGAATGAGGGAGGGATGACTTGTCTTGGTTGTGGGGAAAAGCTAAACACCTTTTAGCATGCCAAGCTTTGGAGATACAAAAAGTTGTCTCCCAACCTTTCACCTCCCATGCATGCAAATCTTATTTGGTTTTTAACAATTAAAAACCATGGACTTAATTTTAATTATCTCAAACAAATTTGAGACTAATTAAACATTACTTGAATTTACTCAAGCCCACTAGTTGAATAATTATTTTACTATTGAACTCTACAAGACTCAATATGATATAATTAATTCAACACTTGAATTAATTAATTATTTGGACTCTACTAGCCCACTAGTGTTTAATTAATTCAACACTTGAATTAATTTAATTTAGTCCATAATAATGTTTATGAAAATCACAATTTTCAAATACATTATTTATTTGGCCAACTTTTAATTTAGGAATACTTCCACAAATTAAAAGTTACATTTCTCTCATAGAAGTCATACTTCTATTTTTTTCTTACACTTATAAACTCATTTATAAAGCCGTTCAACACATTGAACTATTTTAACTTCTCAACGGGATCTAGAAAGCTAGTACTTGTGTGGCCCTCAATGGTTCATTGATACAACTAGCCGTGGGTTCACATCTCTATGTGATTCGGACTAAACATGTCCTTATATGAGCATACCCAATTGCTCCATTCTTCTTATCAACTCCTTGATAACAAGAACGTCAGAACTCAAGTTTGATATTACCAACCAATCATGTTAAACGCCTAGCAGCATCGCTTACATGATTCCCTAGGTATCAATGATAGTGCTTGCAAGAACCATTCAATTATGGTTAACGTACAGTACGGTCCCTTCAACTCATATATCCCGACCGATTCAACAACCATTGGTATATCGAGAGTTGTCAATGAATCGATACTATGTGTCATGTTGTAGTTGCATCGATGGTGTAATCTATGAAACCCCTTTCAAAATTACCACCATATTCTGATCAGAGATTTCATACTACATACACATAGGATATCCATACCCGTAGGTAAGCGGTGAATTCCCGAATACAATGCATCGACTCCTATATGTTTCGACAAAACACCCAACCTTGCCACCTGATGACCCCTTCAGAGTCGGTAAATTAGCACATAGAGTCTCAATGTTGTCCCGGGTCATAAGGACTAATGGTGTACAACCATAAAATAGGACGTTTCCACTCGATAATTAAGAACCACTTGGAAAGTCCTTTATGGAGGGTTGTTCAGTGCACTCTACCAGGAGCACCTATCTGCATGCTCGGACATCACAATGTCCCCTACGAATTAAACATGGTACTCACATCGCAGATACTAGTCTCGAACTCGAGCGGCCTATATCCTTCTTAGCGGCGGCTGAATCGACTAGGAACTGTTTAGAATATACATTATTCCAAATATCAGTTTCATGATACTCATCATATGAGCATCTCATATTTTCTACTATTTATATATTCAAGGGCTTATCTATGCAACTAGGATGGGTATTCATATAAAGATGTGCCAATAATAATTTCAAATATTATTAAAATAAAGATTGTTTATACATAGAGTTTCATTGTGAACACTCGGCCAACACTTGGGCTCGACGGGCACCTACTCTAACAATCTCCCACTTCCACTAGAGCCAACTACCCATATGCTACAAACCCATTGATTCGTGATGCATCTCGAATAATGGTTCCAGGTAAAGGCTTAGTTA
The DNA here is from genome assembly GCF_025594145.1 of Primulina tabacum. Taxonomy (NCBI): domain Eukaryota; kingdom Viridiplantae; phylum Streptophyta; class Magnoliopsida; order Lamiales; family Gesneriaceae; genus Primulina; species Primulina tabacum. The sequence goes on along the minus strand of NW_027459824.1, from coordinate 22,879 downwards.
GTGGATCAGCAACATTATCTGCGGAGCCGACTTTGTCATCAAAACATCTCCTCTTTCCACAACCTCTCGGAGGATGTGGTACTTTCTCAATACATATTTGGACTTCTGATGAGACCTTGGCTCCTTTGCTTGAGCTATAGCTCCCGTGTTGTCACACAACACCGGGGACAGAGCAACTCTTTTAGGAATGACGTCCAACTCCTGGACGAAATTCTTTATCCAAACAGCCTCCTTTGCTGCATCTGATGCAGCAATATATTTGACCTCAGTGGTGGAATCCGCTGTACTGTCTTGCTTGGAACTCTTCCAAGAGACAGCAGCACCATTGAGCATGAATATGAATCTAGAGGTTGACTTCGAGTCATCGATATCACCTTTGGAAGCTAGAGTCGGTATAGCCTTCCAATTTCTGTTCCCCACCCCATAGACCAAGAACAACTTATTGGTCCTTCTCCAATACTTGAGGATGTCTTTCACAGCTTTCCAATGTGGAAGACCAGTGTTCGATTGATATCTACTCACTACACTTAGTGCGAAAGCCACGTCAGGACGTGCAGATATCATCCCATACATGTGCTACCAATAGCAGATGCATAAGGAATGCTTGTCATCGCCGCTATCTCTGCATCAGCATTGGAGACATAGACTTGGATAGGGACACGCCATGACACATTGGTAGATGTCCTCTCTTGGACTCATCCATCGAGAACCGCTTCACGATGGTATGAATGTATGTGGACCTGGGTGAGACCAAGCAATCTTTTTCGATCTATCTCTATAGATCTGTATTCCCAATACAAAAGATTCTTCACCCAAGTCCTGCATCGAGAACTTACTCGCTAACCATATCTTATTTTGATTGCAACATTCCTACATCATTCCCAATGAGTAGAATGTCATCAACATACAAACACCAGGAATGTCACAGCACTCCCACTGACCTTCTTACACACAGGGTTCCTCAGGATTCTTAGTAAAACCAAACTCTTTGATTGTACTATCGAATCAAGGTTCCAACTCCTAGATGCCTTCTTTAGATCATAAATAGATCTATGAAGTTTGCATACCATATGCTCACTTCCGACAGATGTAAACCCTTAAGGTTGAGACATGTAAATCTCTTCCTTAATATCCCCATTAAGAAAGACTGTCTTGACATCCATCTGCCATATCTCATAGTCATACCATGCAGCTATGGCTAGCAATATCTTATGGACTTGAACATTGCAACTGAAAGAAGGTTTCCTCAAAGTCAACTCCTTGTCTTTGATATATCCTTTTGCCACCAATCGCGCCTTGAAGGTCAATACCTTCCCATCCGCCCAAGTTTCCTCTTGTAAATCCATTTACACCCTATGGGAACAATTCCCTCAGGTGGATCCACGAGATTCCACACTTGGTTCGAATGCATGGAATTCATCTCAGATTCCATTGCTTCAAGCCACTTGGATGAATCGGCATCAGATAACGCTTCCTTGAAGGTCCTTGGATCACATCCATGGTTAGGCTCATCATGGCCTCTTCAAGAAGCAGACCATACCTCATAGGTAGTCTCGAGACTCTCTCGGATCTTCTAGGAGCTTGTATCTCCTCTCTTGGCTCTTCGGGTGTGGGTTCTATAATTGTGGGTGTCTCTCGAACATCTTCGAGTTCTATCATCTCCCCTTTTCTATCCAATAGAAATTTCTTTTCCAAAAAGTTGCATTCCTAGAAACAAACACCTTTGTTTCTTGGGGATGATAGAAGTAGTATCCAACTGAATTCTTTGGATATCCCACAAAGTAACATAAAATGGATCGACTATCCAATTTATCTCCCACTACCTGCTTCACATAAGCAGGCACCCCCATATTCAAAGATAAGAATATTTGGAGGCTTACCCATCCATATCTCATATGGTGTCTGCCTTTGAATGGACATTTAGTGGAATATCTTTCAATTTTAAGTTATAGAGATCGTTTTCAAGTTCTCCAGTACCAATTAAACATTCATTCTTGTAAATGTTGCAAACACCTTTGCTAAATAAACAAGAATATCCATCTTTATCTAGCATAGAAATGGAAACAATGTTTTTCACTAATTCAGGTACAAACAAAACATCTCATAAAATTAACTTAAAACTATTGTTCTACAATAAATAAACATCTTCAACATCCTTGGCAGCAACTCTTGCTCCATTGCCCATCCTCAAGAAGGTCACACCTTCCCTAAGCTTCCTACTTCTTCCCATCACTTGTAACTCATTACAGAGATGTGAGCCACAACCGGTATCCAATACCCAAGAAGTAGAGTTAATTGAAATGTTTACTTCAATGTAGAACATACCATTTTCAGAACTTTTTTGAGCAAGATATTCTTTGCAATTACGCCTCCAATGTCCAGGCATCTTGCAGTGATGACAAACATCACTAGTCTTGTCAGCCTTAACTGGTGTGGCTGCCACGACGGGATTCGGAGATTGCCTCAACAAGGACACATTCTTCTTGGGACGTTGGAAAGAACGCTTCTTTCCCTTCCCATTTGGATCAATCTTCGTACCAGATGAAGAACCCACATAAAGAACCAGCTTCTCTTTCTTGATAGTGGACTCAAAGGTCACAAGCATGTTCACCAACTCCTCAAGGGTCGGCTCCATCTTGTTCATGTTGAAGTTCACCACAAAAATCAATGAGCTAGGCAGCGATAAGAGCAACAAGTCGGTGGTCAACTCCGAAGGCAACATCAGATCCATGCCAAAGAGCTTGTCCACGAGCCCAATCAACTTCAGGCCATGCTCATGGACCGAGGCCCCATCTTGCATGCGCAAAGTGATCAGCTCCTTGACGGTAGCATGCCTAAGAGGCCGTGTTTGCTCACCAAAGAGCTCCTGAGATGCAAATGAATGTCAGCAGCACTCTTTGCCCCCAAAACGCCTCTGCAGCTCATCATTCATAGAAGCCTGCATATAACACTTGGCTTTCAAGTCATGGTCACACCATTCCTTGTAAGTCTGCAATTCTCAGGAGTGCAGCTAGTCGGAGCCTCAACAGGGGGCTCAGTAAGTGTATATGCTATCCTTTCCGAATTCAAGACGATTTTCAGGTTTCTTAGCAAAGTGAGGTAGTTAGGTCCGGTTAATACGTGTTTGTCGAGTATTGCAGATAGCGGATTGCGAATCGAAGACATTGTCAAAATTTGTACTGAAAAGTAAAATAGATAAATGTTGATGACTATTTTAAATATTTAGTGATATGAAGTTTGGACTTTTACTTCATAAATATTTGCTCCCACTGTTTTTACATCTTTCACTACCCTCTAGTGAAAACGGGAAACTCCTTTCCTCAGTAGGTACGTAAGGTCCAATTAGCGAATTATGATCCCGAATAATATCAGCCAATCACAATTCTAAAATGTAGTTTCCAATTGCATCTCCATGCAACCCTCTACGTAAACTTTTGTCTCACGTTTGATTAGGACCCAATAATATGACATCGTTCATCTTTACGTGTCAAGCCTTACCCATCGATGTTGAACCTTAATGGACGGTCGCCATGAGTTCCCCCAATAATATGAGCCGAAATCATGGGAGTTCCACGTAGTTCACATCACCATTCATGGATGTCACAGCTTTCCGGCACCCAGGGCTCCCCCAATAATATGAGCCGAGCCCCGAGCACGGGTAGCGTTCATCATGCACCCATTGTCGATGGAAGACATGGAAATTATAAACAAATTTATAATTCCCCTTTTCGGGCTTGATATTAATTTTGAATCTTATTCAAAATGAGGGTTTTTAATTTTGAAAGGTCTCATTATTAACTTTATTTAAAAGCTCGCCATGTTTGATCGTATGTTTACCGGATTCATGCAATTTGTTATTATCATAATAATAACGCACATACTCATTATTTATAACATATCATGCATATATTATAAAAAGTAAACAAACAAGGATGATCAATCGCCCCAACACTAATGGCCCGTGTGAGCTAAACACGGGCCTAGGTCCAATCCTAGAAAAATGCATGGGATGCAAATGCAACTATTGCATAAGCTTCCAATATTTACATGTCTTCGATCTTCATAATCATCAAGGCCACCATCTTCCAATCTTGATCATCCACTATACTAATATTTACAAATAAATCCATGGCAATAGGGATACATCTCATGGGGTGGGAACGGACCATAAACTAAGCCCACTTTAAATTTGATAATTATTACAATCATTCAACACAAAATATCCTAACATACACCTAGCAAATTGGGCTTGGGATTTTGATCATCCTTCATGCATAATATCACATATCACACACCATCAATTAATTATCACAATAATTAATTGATCCAATATTATATATCTTTATCCAATCACTAACTGCCACGATTATAAACTAAATTAACAAAGTATACAAACACCTTTGTCTACTTTCTAATTAATTTATTTATAACCGAATTTCTTGTAAATCACCATTTAATATAAATAACTAAAGTCCAACTTCAATTATTTATTTTATGAGAAAATATTTGCAACTTTTGTAAATTTAAACTTAAGGGCCCAAAAATCATTTTTCACCAAAAACATTTTTGCCCATTTAAAATTCACAAATATGTTAGCCATCCAATGCCCCAACAACTCAAGTCCCATGACACTTTGATATTTCAAAACACCTTTTGAAAATCCTAGTTGTCATCACCGTCGCCGGAGCTCCGTCGCCGGATTCCGGTCAACTTACCAAAAACATTTTTTTTTAAAATTTAGGGGCTGTTCGGGCAGCCCAAGGGGCTGCCCTTGCTTCCCGTTTTGGGCAGCCCCTCGGGTAGCCCAAGCTGCCCGAAATGGGCAGCAACTTACTGCCCAAAAGCCGCCCCAAATCCGGCCTTGAATCGTTGCAACAAATCATCTCATGCGGTTAGAAATCGACCTCAATATAATATCTTGTATAAGCTACACAAAATAGTATCCATAGCTCATGATACTACTTGAAAGGGATCGATTTTAGGTGCCCGAATGCGCAACGGAAGTTTCAAAATTTGTTTTTCAAGATGAAAAATCGAACACCTCATACTAGATGTGTAGCAAATACAAAAACACCTTTTTCATACATAGGGTGTTAAGAAATTATACCTATCAACCTCTTGAGTTTGATGATGGCTTCAACCAAGTTGTAAAAAACTTGGCTCTTCAAAGGCAAGACAATCTACAAGCTTCCTTCCTTCAAAATTAGGGCCACCACCAACTAGGTAGATCCCCTCATATTTTGCACTAGAAAAATAGGAGATTTTTCTTTGAGAAGTGATTTCTTTCCTCAACTCTTGAAGAAGAAAAATGAGAGAAAATTGAGAGAATGGAATCCCAAAATTCGGCCATTTCATTGTCTAGAATGATGGAGGGATGACTTGTCTTGGTTGTGGGAAAAGGAAAAACACCTTTTAGCATGCCAAGCTTTGGAGATACAAAAAGTTGTCTCCCAACCTTTCACCTCCCATGCATGCAAATCTTATTTGGTTTTTAACAATTAAAAACCAATGGACTTAATTTTAATTATCTCAAACAAATTTGAGACTATTTAAACATTACTTGAATTACTCAAGCCCACTAGTTGAATAATTATTTTACTATTGGGCTCTACAAGACCAATATGATTTAATTAATTCAACACTTGAATTAATTTAATTATTTGGACTCTACTAGGCCCACTAGTGTTTAATTAATTCAACACTTGAATAAATTTAATTTAATCCATAATAATGTTTATGAAAATCACAATTTTCAAATACATTATTTATTTGGCCAACTTTTAATTTAGGAACACTTCCACAAATTAAAAGTTACGTTTCTCTCATAGAAGTCATACTTCTATTTTTTTCTTCACTTATAAACTCATTTATAAGCCGTTCAACACATTGAACTATTTTAACTTCTCAACGGGATCTAGCAAGCTAGTACTTGTGTGGCCCTCAATGGTTCATTGATACAACTAGCCGTGGGTTCACATCTCTATGTGATTCGGACTAAACATTTCCTTATATGAGCATACCCCAATTGCTCCATTCTTTCTTATCAACTCCTTGATAACAAGAACGTCAGAACTCAAGTCTGATAGTATCCAACCAATCATGTTAAACGCCTAGCATCGCTTACATGATTCCATAGGTATCAAATGATAGTGCCTGCAAGAACCAATCAATTATGGTTAGCGTACAGTACGGTCCCTTCAACTCATATATCCCGACCAATTCGACAACCATTGGTATATCGAGAGTTGTCAATGAATCGATACTATGTGTCATGTTTTAGTTGCATCGATGGTGTAATCTATGAAACCCCTTTCATAATTACCACCATACTCTGATCAGAGATTTCATACTACATACACATAGGATATCCATACCCGAAGGTAAGCGGCGAATGAAAGAGGATCGGTTTTAGGTGTTCAAATGCGCAACGGAAGTTTCAAAATTTTTTTTCAAGATGAAAAATTCGAACACCTCATACTAGATGTGTAGCAAATACAAAAATACCAAAATGTCATATATAGGGTGTTTATAGAAATGTACCTATCAATCTTAAAAGATTGATGATGGCTCCAACTAAGGTGTAAACACCTTAGCTCTTGAATGGCAAGACAATTTTCAAGCTTCCCTTTGAGCCCACATTGATAAAATATTAAGCCCACCACCAACTAGCTAGAACCACTCTAATTTTGCACTAGAAAAATTAGAGCATTTTCTTTGAGAAGTGTATGTTTCCTCAACAATTGAAGAAGCCAAAATGGAGAGAATATTGGCAAAAATTTCATCCAACATGGTCCAAGGGAGAGAAGGGAGACTTTTCTTGGTTTTGGAAAAGGGTTGTGGTGTCCCAAATGCATGCCATGCCTTGGACATTGAAAAAGTTGTCTCCCAACCTTTCATCTCCCTTGCATGCCTTTTGACTTGGGCTTGTAACAATTACAAGGCCCATGGACTTTTATTTAAATGTCTCAAACACATTTGAGTCCATTAAACATTACTGGATATTACTCAAGTCCACTAGTTGAATAATTATTTCTAATTGAGCTCTACAAGGCCCAATGTTGTATAATTAATCCAACACTTGAATTAATTTAATCATTTAGACTCTACTAGGTCCACTAGTGTTTAATTAATTCAACACAAGAATTAATTTAATTTAGTCCATAATAATGTTTATGAAAATCACAATTTTCAAATACATTACTTGTTTGGCCAACTTTTAATTTAGGAACACTTTCACAAATTAAAAGTTACATTTCTCTCAGAGAAGTCATACTTCTATTTTTTTCTTACACTTATAAACTCATTTATAAGCCGTTCAACACATTGAACTATTTTAACTTCTCAACGGGATCTAGAAAGCTAGTACTTGGGTGGCCCTCAATGGTTCATTGATACAACTAGCCGTGGGTTCACATCTCTATGTGATTCGGACTAAACATGTCCTTATATGAGCATACCCCAATTGCTCATTCTTTCTTATCAACGCCTTAATAACAAGAACGTCAGAACTCAAGTCTGATATTACCCAACGAATCATGTTAAACGCCTAGCGGCATCGCTTACATAATTCCCTAGGTATCAAATGATAGTGCCTGCAAGAACCATTCAATTATGGCTAGCGTACAGTACGGTCCCTTCAACTCATATATCCCGACCGATTCAACAACCATTGGTATATCGAGAGTTGTCAATGAATCGATACTATGTGTCATGTTGTAGTTGCATCGATGGTGTAATTTATGAAACCCCTTTCATAATTACCACCATACTCTGATTAGAGATTTCATACTACATACACATAGGATATCCATACCCGAAGGTAAGCGGTGAATCCCCGACTACAATGCATTGACTCCTATATGTTTCGACAAATTACCCAACCTTGCCACCTGATGACCCCATATGAGTCGGTAAACAAGTCAAAGTACAATGCTAGCACATAGAGTCTCAATGTTGTCCCGGGTCATAAAGACTAATGGTGTACAACTAAACTTGGACGTTTCCACTCGATAAGAGAACCACTTGGAAAGTCCTTTATGGAGGGTTGCTCAGTGCACTCTTCAAGGAGCACCTATCTGCATGCTCGGACATCACAATGTCCCCTACCAATGAAACATGGTACTCACATCGCATATACTAGTCTCGAACTCGAGCGGCCTATATCCTTCTTAGCGGCGGCTGAATCGACTAGGAACTGTTTAGAAATACAGTATTCCAAATATCAGTTTCATGATATTCATCATATGAGCATCCAATATTCTTTCTACTATTTGTATATTCAAGGGCTTTATCTATGCAACTAGCATGGGTATACATAAAGATGTGCCAAAACAATAATTTCTAATATTATTCAAAAAAGATTGCTTATACATAGAGTTTCATTGTGAACACTCGGCCAACACTTGGCTCGACGGGCACCTACTCTAACAATCTCCCACTTGCACTAGAGCCAACTACCCATATGCTTTAAACCCATTGATTCGCGATGCATCTCGAATAATGGTCCAGGAAAGGCTTAGTTAGTGGATCAGCAACATTATCTGCGGAGCCACTTTGTCATCGAGACATCTCCTCTTTCCACAATTTCTCGGAGGATGTGGTACTTTCTCAATACATGTTTGGATTTCTGATGAGTCCTTGGTTCCTTTGCTTGAGCTATAGCTCCCGTGTTGTCACACAACACCGGGACAGGAGCAACTCTATTAGGAATGACGTCCAACTCTTGGACGAAATTCTTATCGAAACAGCTCCTTTGCTGCATCTGATGCAGCAATATATTCGGCCTCAGTGGTGGAATCCGCTGTACTGTCTTGCTTGGAACTCTTCCAAGAGACAGCAGCACATTGAGCATGAATATGAATCTAGAGGTTGACTTCGAGTCATCGATATCACTTTGGAAGCTAGAGTCGGTATAGCCTTCCAATTTCTGTTCCCCACCCCATAGACCAAGAACAACTTATTGGTCCTTCTCAAATACTTGAGGATCTTTCACAGCTTTCCAATGTGGAAGACCAGGGTTCGATTGATATCTACTCATTACACTTAGTGCGAAAGCCACGTCAGGACGTGTAGATATCATCCCATACATGATGCTACCAATCGCAGATGCATAAGGAATGCTTGTCATCGCCGCTATCTCTGCATCAGCTTGGGAGACATAGACTTGGATAGGGACACGCCATGACACATTGGTAGATGTCCTCTCTTGGACTCATCCATCGAGAACCGCTTCACGATGGTATCAATGTATTGGACTGGGTGATACCAAGCAATCTTCTTGATCTATCTCTATAGATCTGTATTCCCAATACAAAAGATTCTTCACCCAAGTCCTACATCGAGAACTTACTCGCTAACCATATCTTAGTTGATTGCAACATTCTTACATCATTTCCAATGAGTTAATGTCATCAACGCAAGACCAGGAATGTCACAGCACTCCCACTAACCTTCTTATACACAGGGTTCCTCAGATTCTTAGTAAAACCAAACTCTTTGATTGTACTATCGAATCTAAGGTTCCAACTCCTAGATGCCTGCTTTAGACCATAAATAGATCTCTGAAGTTTGCATACCATATGCTCACTCCGATAGATGCAAACCCTTCAGGTTAGACATGTAAATTTGTTACTTATCCCCATTAAGAAAGGCTGTCTTGACATCCATCTGCCATATCTCATAGTCATACCATGTAGCTTGGCTAGCAATATCCTTATGACTTGAAAATTGCAACTGGAGAAAAGGTTTCTCAAACTCAACTCCTTGTCTTTGAGTATATCCTTTTGCCACCAATCGCGCCTTGAAGGTCAATACCTTCCCATCCGCCCAAGTTTCCTCTTGTAAATCCATTTACACCCTATGGGAACAATTCCCTCAGGTGGATCCACGAGATTCCAGACTTGGTTCGAATGCATGGAATTCATCTCAGATTCCATTGCTTCAAGCCACTTGGATGAATCGGCATCAGATAACGCTTCCTTGAAGGTCCTTGGATCACATCCATGGTTAGGCTCATCATGGCCCTCTTCAAGAAGCAGACCATACCTCATAGGTGGTCTCGAGACTCTCTCGGATTTCTAGGAGCTTGTATCTCCTCTCTTGGCTCTTCGGGTGTGGGTTCTATAATTGTGGGTGCTCTCGAACATCTTCGAGTTCTATCATCTCCCTTTTCTATCCAATAGAAATTCCTTTTCCAAAAAGTTGCATTCCTAGAAACAAACACCTTTGTTTCTTGGGGATGATAGAAGTAGTATCCAACCGAATTCTTTGGATATCCCACAAAGTAACATAAAATGGATCGACTATCCAATTTATCTCCACTACCTGCTTCACATAAGCAGGGCACCCCCATATTCAAAGATAAGAATATTTGGGAGGCTTACCCATCCATATCTCATATGGTGTCTGCCTTTGAATGGACATTTAGTGGAATATCTTTCAATTTTAAGTTATAGAGATCGTTTTCAAGTTCTCCAGTACCAATTAAACATTCATTCTTGTAAATGTTGCAAACACCTTTGCTAAATAAACAAGAATATCCATCTTTATCTAGCATAGAAATGGAAACAATGTTTTTCACCAATTCAGGTACAAACAAAACATCTCATAAAATTAACTTAAAACTATTGTTCTACAATAAGTAAACATCTTCAACAGCCTTGGCAGCAACTCTTGCTCCATTGCCCATCCTCAAGAAGGTCACACCTTCCCTAAGCTTCCCTTCTTCCCATCACTGTAAATCATTACAGAGATGTGAGCCACAACCGGTATCCAATACCCAAGAAGTAGAGTTAATTGAAATGTTTACTTCAATGTAGAACATACCATTTTCAGAACTTTTGAGCAAGATATTCTTTGCAATTACGCCTCCAATGTCCAGGCTCTTGCAGTGATGACAAACATCACTAGTCTTGTCAGCCTTAACTGGTGTGGCTGCCACGACGGATTCGGAGATTGCCTCAACAAGGACACGTTCTTCTTGGGACGTTGGAAAGAACGCTTCTTTCCCTTCCCATTGGATCAATCTTCGTACCAGATGAAGAACCCACATAAAGAACCAGCTTCTCTTTCTTGATAGTGGACTCAAAGGTCACAAGCATGTTCACCAACTCCTCAAGGGTCGGCTCCATCTTGTTCATGTTGAAGTTCACCACAAAAGGATCAAATGAGCTAGGAAGCGATAAGAGCAACACGTCGGTGGTCAACTCCGAAGGCAACATCAGATCCATGCCAACGAGCTTGTCCACGAGCCCAATCAACTTCAGGCCATGCTCATGGACCGAGGCCCCATCTTGCATGCGCAAAGTGATCAGCTCCTTGACGGTAGCATGCCTAAGAGGCCGTGTTTGCTCACCAAAGAGCTCCATGAGATGCAAATGAATGTCAGCAGCACTCTTTGCCCCTCAAAACGCCTCTACAGCTCATCATTCATAGAAGCCTGCATATAACACTGGCTTTCAAGTCATGGTCACACCATTCCTTGTAAGTCTGCAATTCCTCAGGAGTGCAGCTAGTCGGAGCCTCAACAGGGGGCGACTCAGTAAGTGTATATGTATCCTTTCCGAATTCAACGATTTTCAGGTTTTTAGCAAGTGAGGTAGTTAGGTCCGGTTAATACGTGTTTGTCGAGTATTGCAGATAGCGGATTGCGAATCGAAGACATTGTCAAAATTTGTACTGAAAAGTAAAACAGATAAATGTTGATGACTATTTTAAAATATTTAGTAGATATGAAGTTGGACTTTTACTTCATAAATATTTGCTCCCACTGTTTTGACATCTTTCACTACCCTCTAGTGAAAACGGGAAATCCTTTCCTCAGTAGGTACGTAAGGTCCAATTAGCGAATTATGATCCCGAATAATATCAGCCAATCACAATTCTAAAATGTAGTTTCCAATTGCATCTCATGCAACCCTCTACGTAAACTTTTGTCTCACGTTTGATTAGGACCCAATAATATGACGTCGTTCATCTTTACGTGTCAAGCCTTACCCATCGATGTTGAACCTTAATGGACGGTCGCCATGAGTTCCCCCAATAATATGAGCCGAAATCATGGGAGTTCCACGTAGTTCACATCACCATTCATGGATGTCACAGCTTTCCGGCACCCAGGGCTCCCCCAATAATATGAGCCGATCCCCGAGCACGGGTAGCGTTCATCATGCACCCATTGTCGATGGAAGACATGGAAATTATAAACAAATTTATAATTCCCCTTTTCGGGCTTGATATTAATTTTGAATCTTATTCAAAATGAGGGTTTTTAATTTTGAAAGGTCTCATTATTAACTTTATTTAAAAGCTCGCCATGTTTGATCGTATGTTTACCGGATTCATGCAATTTGTTATTATCATAATAATAACGCACATACTCATTATTTATAACATATCATGCATATATTATAAAAGTAAACAAACAAGGATGATCAATCGCCCCAACACCAATGGCCCGTGTGAGCTAAACACGGGCCTAGGTCCAATCCTAGGAAATGCATGATGCAAATGCAACTATTACATAAGCTTCCAATATTTACATGTCTTCGATCTTCATAATCATCAAGGCCACCATCTTCAATCTTGATCATCCACTATACTAATATTTACAAATAAATATCCATGGCAAATAGGGATACATCTCATGGGGTGGGAACGGACCATAAACTAAGCCCACTTTAAATTTGATAATTATTACAATCATTCAACACAAAATATCCTAATACACCTAGCAAATTGGGCTTGGGATTTTGATCATCCTTCATGCATAATATCACATATCACACCATCAATTAATTATCACAATAATTAATTGATCCAATATTATATATCTTGATCCAATCACTAACTGTCACGATTATAAACTAAATTAACAAAGTATACAAACACCTTTGTCTACTTTCTAATTAATTTATTTATAACCGAATTTCTTGTAAATCACCATTTAATATAAATAACTAAAGTCCAACTTCAATTATTTATTTATGAGAAAATATTTGCAACTTTTGTAAATTTAAACTTAAGGGCCCAAAAAATCATTTTTCACCAAAAACATTTTGCCCATTTAAAATTCACAAATGTTAGCCATCCAATGGCCCAACAACTCAAGTCCCATGACACTTTGATATTTCAAAACACCTTTTGAAAATCCTAGTCGTCATCACCGTCGCCGGATTCCGGCCAACTTACCAAAAACATTTTTTTTTAAAATTAAGGGGCTGTTCGGGCAGCCCAAGGGTCTGCCCTTGCTTCCCGTTTTGGGCAGCCCCTCGGGTAGCCCAAGCTGCCCGAAATGGGCAGCAACTTACTGCCCAAAAGCCGCCCCAAATCCGGCCTTGAATCGTTGCAACAAATCATCTCATGCGGTTAGAAATCGACCTCAATATAATATCTGTATAAGCTACACAAAATAGTATCCATAGCTCATGATACCACTTGAAAGGGATCGATTTTAGGTGCCCGAATGCGCAACGGAAGTTTCAAAATTTGTTTTTCAAGATGAAAAATTCGAACACTCATACTAGATGTGTAGCAAATACAAAAACACCTTTTTCATACATAGGGTGAAGAAATTATACCTATCAACCTCTTGAGTTTGATGATGGCTCCAACCAAGTTGTAAAAAACTTGGCTCTTCAAAGGCAAGACAATCTACAAGCTTCCTTCCTTCAAAATTAGGCCCACCACCAACTAGGTAGATCCCCTCATATTTTGCACTAGAAAAATAGGAGGATTTTTCTTTGAGAAGTGATTTCTTTCCTCAACTCTTGAAGAAGAAAAATGAGAGAATGGAATCCCAAAATTTCGGCCATTTCATTGTCTAGAATGATGGAGGGATGACTTGTCTTGGTTGTGGGAAAAGCAAAAACACCTTTTAGCATGCTAAGCTTTGGAGATACAAAAGGTTGTCTCCCAACCTTTCACCTCCCATGCATGCAAATCTTATTTGGTTTTTAACAATTAAAAACCAATGGACTTAATTTTAATTATCTCAAACAAATTTGAGACTAATTAAACATTACTTGAATTTACTCAAGCGCACTAGTTGAATAATTATTTTACTATTGGGCTCTACAAGACCCAATATGATTTAATTAATTCAACACTTGAATTATTTTAATTATTTGGACTTTACTAGGCCCATTAGTGTTTAATTAATTCAACACTTGAATTAATTTAATTTAGTCCATAATAATGTTAATGAAAATCACAATTTTCAAATACATTATTTATTTGGCCAACTTTTAATTTAGGAACACTTCCACAAATTAAAAGTTACGTTTCTCTCATAGAAGTCATACTTCTATTTTTTTCTTACACTTATAAACTCATTTATAAGCCGTTCAACACATTGAACTATTTTAACTTCTCAACGGGATCTAGCAAGCTAGTACTTGTGTGGCCCTCAATGGTTCATTGATACAACTAGCCGTGGGTTCACATCTCTATGTGATTCGGACTAAACATTTCCTTATATGAGCATACCCCAATTGCTCCATTCTTTCTTATCAACTCCTTGATAACAAGAACGTCAGAACTCAAGTCTGATAGTATCCAACCAATCATGTTAAACGCCTAGCAGCATCGCTTACATGATTCCATAGGTATCAAATGATAGTGCCTGCAAGAACCATTCAATTATGGTTAGCGTACAGTACGGTCCCTTCAACTCATATATCCCGACCGATTCGACAACCATTGGTATATCGAGAGTTGTCAATGAATCGATACTATGTGTCATGTTTTAGTTGCATCGATGGTGTAATCTATGAAACCCCTTTCATAATTACCACCATACTCTGATCAGAGATTTCATACTACATACACTAGGATATCCATACCCGAAGGTAAGCGGTGAATGAAAGGGGATCGGTTTTAGGTGTTCAAATGCGCAACGGAAGTTTCAAAATTTTTTTTTCAAGATGAAAAATTCGAACACCTCATACTAGATGTTTAGCAAATACAAAAACACCAAAATGTCATATATAGGGTTTTTATAGAAATGTACCTATAATTCTTAAAAGATTGATGATGGCTCCAACTAAGGTGTAAACACCTTAGCTCTTGAATGGCAAGACAATTTTCAAGCTTCCCTTTGAGCCCACATTGCTCAAATATTAAGCCCACCACCAACTAGCTAGAACCACTCTAATTTTGCACTAGAAAAATTAGAGCATTTTTCTTTGAGAAGTGTATTGTTTTCTCAACAATTGAAGAAGCCAAAATGGAGAGAATATTGGCAAAAATTTCGTCCAACATGGTCCAAGGGAGAGAAGGGAGACTTTTCTTGGTTTTGGAAAAGGGTTGTGGTGTCCCAAATGCATGCCATGCCTTGGACATTGAAAAAGTTGTCTCCCAACCTTTCATCTCCCTTGCATGCCTTTTGACTTGGGCTTGTAACAATTACAAGGCCCATGGACTTTTATTTAAATGTCTCAAACTCATTTGAGTCCATTAAACATTACTTGATATTACTCAAGTCCACTAGTTTAATAATTATTTCTAATTGAGCTCTACAAGGCCCAATGTTGTATAATTAATCCAACACTTGAATTAATTTAATCATTTAGACTCTACTAGGTCCACTAGTGTTTAATTAATTCAACACAAGAATTAATTTAATTTAGTCCATAATAATGTTTATGAAAATAACAATTTTCAAATACATTACTTGTTTGGCCAACTTTTAATTTAGGAACATTTCCTCAAATTAAAAGTTATATTCTCTCACAGAAGTCGTACTTCTATTTTTTTCTTACGCCTATAAACTCCTTTATAAGCCGTTCAACACATTGAACTATTTTACTTCTCAACGGGATCTAGAAAGCTAGTACTTTTGTGGCCCTCAGTGGTTCATTGATACAACTAGCTGTGGGTTCACATCTCCATGTGATTCGGACTAAACATGTCCTATACGAGCATACCCCAATTGCTCCATTCTTACTTATCAACTCCTTGATAACAAGAACGTCAGAACTCAAGTCTGATAGTACCTAACCAATCATGTTAAACGCCTAGCAGCATCGCTTACATGATTCCCTAGGTATAAAATGATGGTGCCTGCAAGAACCATTCAATTATGGTCAGCGTACAGTACAGTCCCTTCAACTCATATATCCCGACCGATTCGACAACCATTGGTATATCGAGAGTTGTCAATGAATCGATACTATGTGTCATGTTGTAGTTGCATCGATGGTGTAATCTATGAAACCCCTTTCATAATTACCACCATACTCTGATCAGAGATTTCAAACTACATACACATAGGATATCCATACCCGAAGGTAAGCGGTGAATCCCCGACTACAATGCATTGACTCCTATATGTTTCGACAAAGTAGCCAACCTTGCCACCTGATGACCCATAGAGTCGGTAAACAAGTCAAAGTACAATGCTAGCACATAGAGTCTCAATGTTGTCCCGGGTCATAAAGACTAATGGTACAACCATAAATTAGGACGTTTCCACTCGATAAGTGAGAACCACTTGGAAAGTCCTTTATGGAGGGTTGTTCAGTGCACTTTTTAAAGAGCACCTATCTGCATGCTCGGACATCACAATGTCCCCTACCAATGAAACATGGTACTCACATCCCAGATACTAGTCTTGAACTCGAGCGGTCTATATCCTTCTTAGCGGCGGCTGAATCGACTTTGAACTGTTTAGAATATACAGTATTCCAAATATGAGTTTCATGATACTCATCATATGAGCATCTCATATTCTTTCTACTATTTGTATATTCAAGGGCTTTATCTATGCAACTAGCATGGGTATAAAGATAAAGATGTGCCAAAACAATAATTTCAAATATTATTAAAATAAAAATTGCTTATACATAGAGTTTCATTGTGAACACTCGGCCAACACTTGGCTCGACGGGCACCTACTCTAACAGTGAATCCCCGACTACAATGCATCGACTCCTATATGTTTCGACAAAACACCCAACCTTGCCACCTGATGACCCCTTGATAGTCGGTAAACTAGTCAAAGTGCAATGCTAGCACATAGAATCTCAATGTTGTCCCGGGTCATAAGGACTAATGGTGTACAACCATAAACTAGGACGTTTCCACTCGATAAGTGAGAACCACTTGGAAAGTCCTTTATGGAGGGTTGTTCAGTGCACTCTACCAGAAGCACCTATCTGCATGCTCGGACATCACAATGTCCCCTACCAATGAAACATGGTACTCACATCGCAGATACTAGTCTCGAACTCGAGCGGCCTATATCCTTTTTAGCGGCGGCTGAATCGACTAGGAACTGTTTAGAATATACAGTATTCCAAATATGAGTTTCATGATATTCATCATATGAGCATCTCATATTCTTTTACTATTTGTATATTCAAGGGCTTTATCTATGCAACTAGCATGGGTATTCAGATAAAGATGTGCCAATAATAATTTCAAATATTATTAAAATAAAGATTGTTTATACATAGAGTTTCATTGTGAACACTCGGCCAACACTTGGCTCGACGGGCAGCTACTCTAACAGTTAGATCCGAAGATAGTATGTCGGTTGATTTTAGCACAGTTGAAGTCGTGATCAGTGGGTTGAGACCGATAGCATTGTCAGAAATTACAGTTTTATGAGTTTGGCAGATCAGTATCGATGAATTATGTTTCGAATTTGATTGAATATTGCTGTTGTCTGAATCCGTGTTGAAACAGATGGTAGACAGTGGAGAATTTAAATTGTACAGTCCGAACCAGAGCTGATTTTGAGAATAAAAGCAGTTCAGAAAGTTGATCTGAATATTCAGAATTCGATATCGACAGTCAGAGCAGGGCATCGATCAGAGTAACAGGTTTGTGACAGTGTGTTATATGTTAATAATCGTTTTGTGTGCCGAATATTTCAGATTTGAAACGAAAAATGTTGTCAGAAGCACATAGTAGTCGATTCAGCGTTCATCCTGATGGAAGAAAATGTACAATGATCTGAAAAGGCAGTTTTTGAGAAAAACAGATAAAATCAGATATTGCAGAGTTTGTATCAAAATGTCTGAATTGCCTGCAGGTAAATACAAAAAGATAGAAACTAGGAGGATTGTTACATAATTTGCCTATTCCTGAGTGGAAATGATATCACATTTCCATGGATTTTGTAACGAAGTTACCGAGATCCTCTCAAGGTTTTGATGCGATTTAAGGTTGTGATTGATAGATTGACCAAATACGCATGTTTTATTCGTATAAAATGACGTACATATGATCCAATGGCAGAGATCTGTGTCCAAGAGGTGGTAAGACAGCATAGAGTACCAAAGTGGATTGTTGTAGACCGTGATTTTTGGTTACTTCGCACTTTTGACAGAGTTGTAGTAGGCTCTAGGTACGAAATTAGGTTTGAATACCGCATATCATCCATCGATTGACGGACAGTCAAGTGGATTATCCGAATATTGGAGGATATGCTTAGAGCTATAGTGCTTGATTTTAGCACTAATTGGCAGAATTCATTGCCACAATGTGAGTGGTCGTACATCAATAGCTATCAGACTATAGAGATGGCACCGTTGGAGGCGTTGTACGGCAAGAAGTGCAGATTCCCTCTTTACTGGGATAATACCTCTGAGATTCCTGAGATTGGATCTGATATGATCAGAGATATGACAGAAAAAGTGAAGTTGATTCAGAAGAAAATGAAGGCAACTCAAGATAGACAGGCCAATATGCCAAGGTTTAATATAAACCGTTAGTATTTGAGGTAGGAGACTGAATATTCTTGAAGATTTCACCTTTCTGAGGAGTTATCAGATTTGGCAAGAAAGAATTTGTCTACACAATATATTGGGCCGTATGAGATTTTCGAAAAGATAGGAGATCGTATCTATCGACTAGTATTACCACCTTCTTTATCAGAGATACCTGATATTTTTATGTATTGTTATTGAGGAAATATCTATTTAATGCTTCACATGTTATTCAACCAGACAAGGCCTAACAGGATAAAACTTTGAGCTATTTTGAAAAATCGATTCAGATTTTCGATTGTAAAGAAAAACAGCTCAGGATGAAGACTATTCCGCTTGGGAAAGTTCAGTGGAGTCGTCATGATATCGAAAAAGCTACCTAGGAAACTAAATTAGACATGAGACTGAAATTCTAGAGTTATTTCATTAATATGAGTTACTGATTAGTTTCTATTCTTCATTCCTTATTGTATCTGATGTGATAGCTGATTGAATTGCTTATGATTTCGGGGACGAAATCAGATCTTAGGGGGCGAGAAATGTAAGGCCCGAGATTATGATTATCGTAATCTAAAATGATTTGTTGATAATTGAGATGTGATTATAGATGGAAGAGATCAGTCCGGGAAAGACGGAAGATGACTTAAATTATGTGCGAGGAAGAGCCCTCGCGCATATGCGCGACCTTGCCGGGCGCATATGCGCGAGGCAGGCAGAGGACCTCGCGCACATGCGCGACTAGGAATCGCGCATGTGTGCGAGGGTACACGAGAGTTGTTAAGAAATCCTCGCGCATATGCGCCGAGCAGGGGCGCGCATATGCGCGAGGTGCTGTGCATGATACGCGCCGAGACATAGTGTCTCGCGCATATGCGTCGAGTATTGTCGCGCATATGCTCGAGACGTGCTGCCTTTAGAATGAGCCACCCCTCCTATGCATAAAATGATATATATGTAACATTTCTCAAAATTCAGAAACAAGGAATCGCGAAAAGCTTCAGAGAATATCGTGAAAATCCTTACACCTTTTCTTTTAGAAATTTGAAGTTGTGAAACATCCGTTCGTCAGATTTTCGATCCGACTTCAGTACCGTGTTTCTATCGACGAGATCTTCAACTGGACGTAAGTTTTACTACGTTTTGATATGATTTGAAATTATGACTGCCAGAATCAGATATGATCCACATATGTTGTTCTTTCGATATCAGACATTGTATAATCGATACCGGATCGAAGAACAGACTGTTTATGTAATTGTTATGAATTTTCAGAGTTGATTTGATTGTGATTAGACCGATTTGATATCAGAATTTTGTTGTTATCGATAATGAGATGTTGGGATGATATCTGATTGATACTGTATCGCAGGTTATATTTATATTATTCAGATTTGGATCAGATGAGTTGTTGATTCGTATATACTGATATTGTATTGCAGGTATTGCGAGCTTGTACAGATGTGAAATTATGATCTGTTTTTGTTAAGATTATGGGTTGTACTGATATTGATTATAAGTCGTGTTATTATATCTGTGATGTTGAGATTGACGGGAGTATCGAGATTATATTGTTATGTCGTCGAAACATCAGTAGATTGACATTGATCAATTATGTCGTGATTTGAGTTTTGATCAGAACAGGTCTTGAATTGAGTTGTTCATTGACACCCTATATTTGTTTTTCATTACCAGATTGAATATGGATAGAGTGGAATTCAAGACTTCGTTTTCGTCAGACCGAGAAGAAAAAGGTATAAGACAATGTCGAACCGAGAGAATGACTCGAGTGTGAAATTTGAGTTTCCCTAAACCACAGACTTATTGTTATGGTGTGCATTGATTTAGATTGATTTGCTTGTTCTATTTATTTATAGAAAGCATGTATTAGACGATTGCTCTTGTGACAGACGGGCCTGATGATTATGGAATCATCACGGACCCATTGCACATTGTCACCGAATAATGATTGGCGGAGGTTGGCAAAGTCTGTGACGGATAAGTCAAGACACCGGATGTTTGGTTATATCGATATTGAATAAAATCGGAGTTTCTTCTATTACTGAAATTCGATATAGGAATGCCAACATCTGGAAACCGGGATCCCTAGACTAGGAATGAGTCTAGTCTGAGATATGGAGTCATGAGTTGATGTACAGATTTTTATTTACTATGTTTTCAGATTTGATACATATTACTAATATCTGTTTCATGCTTTATATTGAGTATATGATTGCATGTATCGTTGATTTATACTTGGAATATAATTCTCACCGGAGTTATCCGGCTGTTGTCTTGTTTGTATGTGTGCATGACAACAGGTGGGGCAGCACCAGGGTCAAGATGAGGACGAGAGAAGACTAGTTTAGCGTGGAGATTCAGACCCAGAAGTAGATATGTTTCATTACCTGACATGTAGTGAATGAACAGTAGTCGTTATGATTTATTTTTGTACAGGACTTGTACTTAGATCTGGATACTGATCTTGTAAATGAAATAATTTATTTCCTATGTTTCCGCTTTTGTATTTGAAAAATAAAATTAGACTCTGTCTATTTAATTGATCTAATTATTCCCTAAGATGATTAAGAAATGAATTAGTGTCCGGATCCCCACAAAAAACCACAACTACTGCCACATTTTCATACCGTTTCAGCACTTCCTTTACCTATTTGGCTAAGGATCAACTTTCTATTCTACCCATACATTCTCTGTTACATTCCATATCATTCAATACCATTCATATCATATCTTGAAGCCATAAACCATCACCATTACATCACATATCCAAAACGATCGTCATAACCAACCATAAAAGGAATAAGAAACATACTTAATCATAATCATTACCTTATATTATAAACATATGAATGTCTGGGCGTTACAAAATGTTCTTGAATTTCTCCCAAGTGAGTGTGGTAAAGTTGACACCATGTTCAGCTTTTTCCCACCAAAGAAAAGCATCACCTCGAAGCATATAAGAAGCACACATAACTTGGTCAACGTCTCCCATATTTAGATAATTAAAGTGCACCTCAAGTGATCGAATCCAACCCTCAGCAGCAAATGGGTCGGTGGTGCTAGAAAATTTCCTCGGACCTAGCCTCTGGAACTGATCATAAACATAGATGCAGCCTCAGAGCCTGCTGAAACAGCTGCTCAAAGAAACATGCCATGTCGTCTATAACATGTGTAGCAGCATCACCATTAGGATGGGGGGGGGGGGGGTGCATTCCCCTTGACATCCCCATTAGTCTCAAATTATCTATCAGTACTAGGTGCGTGTCTAGAAGGCATTATATCTGAACATTTTCCAAATTCTAAAAGCAAACCAACATGCATTTAAATCTAAGGTTTCTAGTCATGCAACATGTAAATTTCATTTATCGTTCAACTTAAACATGAATAACATTAAGTTTCAATAAGCATGCAACTTAAACATATGGATCATGCGATCATGCAGGTGCGAACAATAAAATCATATAAAACATTTAAACTTAAGAATTTTGAGACTTGACGATCGAGCTTTCCGGACTGGCGGTGACACAACCCTTTGCAGGAACGTTGCTTTGATACCAACTGAAACGTCCCCTAGTTTTTTCTTTAGAATATACTAGAATTTGTTTTCCTAATTCATTCGGCCGAAACATTAAGTATTTAAAGTATGAATATTTTACACCATTTAGAAAAACCAACCAACTGTTATTTGAAAATTCAAAAAAAAGTAATTCAAAGCAAAAAATTGTGAAACATCAACCAACCTAAACTAACATAATTTCAAAAATAAACTTAACTCCAACATCCTCTCAAAAACCCTTCAATAGCATCATAAGAAATAAAATCTCAAAAGTGACTTAATTCATTATCATAAGTCATAAATATAAGTGCGGAAAACTAGCGAAGATCCTCGGTTTATGTTCACCTTCAGCCAGCTAGTTCAACCATCAAGACCCCCAATCATATTCTTGCTCACCTGCATCGATCACACCTAGTAAGTCTAATGAGTCAGCAAACCCTAATCATGATAACAAATAATACATATACATCTACATGCAACATAGAAAATACTTTTACTTAAAATACATTTTCGTAATATGCATAAACTTACACATTTTTTCTTTGATCATATCACATCATATTTCATTTCATCATATATATTTCTTGTTTTCATC